>NC_089596.1:86038439-86266010 GCF_019320115.1 Miscanthus floridulus | reverse complement strand
TTTGGTGCTTAAATGTTAAATGTGTTAATCTTTGAAGGTTTTCCCTTGCAAACTGATCAAATGTTACTATTCTGAGCAATATTTTTCTTGGAATCATGCTTTTTGTATACATGAGGCAGAGCCATAGAGGTGACACATGTGAATCATTTTGACCTACTAATGAGAATAGCCTTGACAACAGAGAATTTATGAGATATAACTCTCAGCAGCGCTGTGGTCTGCAATGTTTTGCAATCTTACTCGCCAACTCATTTCTTTTGGAATGAAGTGGTTTATTCTTACTCTCAGTAAATGGGGCTTCACCTTAGTATTCAATCATATACAAACTGTTGAAGTATATGTCGTGAAAAGAATGCAGTATCGAGGCTGTACAGAAATAGCAATAGTATATTTATTTAGCAAATTTAATGCTGGAATTTACTATTTAACCCGGAAACTTAGTAATAGAAATGAAATACCGCTCTTTATCTATTAACTATACAAACAAATAGTTGCATAACTTTATGACCTACCCAAACTCTACCGATTGTAATAATGGTTTCATTTGCAGCTTTCAATATCTCAAACAGAGAATGGGCATTTCACGGTTCCCACTAGACCAGCAAGAAGTAACTCTGTCAATCGACCATCTATCCAGTCGGCTCTCATGAATGGCAACAACAGGACATCAGTTCTGAACACAAGCATTTCTTCAGTCACTTCAAGACCTACAACCCCTAGTAGACGAAGCAGCACAGTTGTCGCACCAAAACAATCAGTTCCAGCTGCACGTCCAGTGCCTGCAAGATCCTCTACTCCTGTTAAAACTCGTCCATCTACACCAGTAAAAACTCGCCCATCTACTCCTACGAGAACTCGTCCAACAGCACCAAACTCTTCAACTGATTCGGCTGCTTCCAAGACCACATCCACACATAATGTGAGGCCATCAACTCCAAATTCCCGGTCCCGTATTGTTCCCAATTCATCTTCAAGTGCAACTCATGCAATAAGCTGCCCGAGCGCCTCCTTGGGTGCAACAAGCAGACCAGGGTCTTCCTCAGGTAATGTTCCTGGGATAAGCCGTGCCACCTCATTGTCCTCAAGTTCTGCTTCTTCAATGAGCCGTTCCAGCTCACGATCATCTACACCTACACGCCAGCCTGCAATTCGTTCATCAGCTCCAGCTATTGGTCGTTCTCCTTCTGTTGGACGGAGTTCTAGCATCAACAGCTTTACATCTGTGTCCCGGTCTGCAGCCAGTAGTGGCCGGAACTCAGCACCTTCATCAGCTCCATCATCTCGTCCAAGTTCTCCAAATCCACGACCCCGAGCTCCAGTGCGACCACTTGATATCCCCGATTTTCCAAATGAAACTCCACCAAATCTAAGGACAAAATTACCTGAAAGACCACTATCTGCTGGCAGATCACGGCCAGGAATGGCTTTAGGCATAAGATCAACCCCAAATACTGAACCTTCAGCTGCCTCAGCTCCTGTGAAGAAGGTCTCTGTGCCTGCTGTTAGTCGAAGTAAATTTTCTGATATATCATCAAAGACCTCTACTCTCACAAATGGACACCAAAATCGACAGGCTGAAAGGTCCACTATTGACAGTCAAGCTAATAGACCCTCGAGACCTGTCTCGGGCACAGATAATGGATTTGGGAGGTCGATATCAAAGAGGTCACTTGACATGGCTATCAAGCACATGGTATGTTTCTTGTGTTCATATCAGCTACCATCCTACATTTTAGTTTTGGTGTTGCGTTCTTATCAATTGAATTACTTAGTTTGCTACCTTCTGAAACTGTTTATCTACTTTGGACCTATCAAGATTCAAATCTTTTGCATTTAGTGAAAATTGCCATGCCCATGGCTTAGGAAACATTTTGCAAGTCCATGCATCTCAATTTTCAAAGTGGACAAATAAGCACTGCAAGTGAAATATTCCCAAATACAGATTGACTGTGTGTTATTGTGTGTCACCAAGGTCATCTCTTGACTCTTATTATATATATATATATAAAACCAAAATAAGAATACATATATATAAATAAGTAGCAAAATGTTCTTTGGTGGAATTATACTTATACTAAAATATTCAAATGCACATTGGATGGAAAATCACATTTGCATCCGTAAGTGGTGACTTCATCTCAAGTGACGTGTGTCTCTAAAAGTTTGTTAAGTTAGTCCTTTTAGAGATGATCGGTTTTGGTTGAAAATTGAAACATTGCATAGATGATAGGTTGGCCTAAAATACTGAATGATGCATGAGTGTTGGAAGAAGCTAAGCTATCGCTACGTTTGACAGGACATTCGGCAGAACTTGGGTGGCATTCGTGGTGCATCCCTGTTTCCCCAGAGCATTCGCTCGGCTGCTGCCAAGGTCCGTCCAGCTCGGGCATCAGACCCAGGGCATGGCATCTCAAACGGCGACCATCACTACACTGACAATGGAAGCAGCGTGAACGGACTCCTCTCCGGGGACTCAAACGGGGCTCTCTCACGCAATGGTGGCAGCTCAACCGATTCGCCAGACAGGGGGAGCATCGGGACCAAGGAGACCCTTGGCGAGCTGGACATCTACGGTAGCTCGCGCTATGAAGCAATGCTGCTGAGGGAGGACGTGCAGAACACAAGCTGGCTGCATGGATTCGATGACAAGCCCGACCAAAGCCCGCTGTTCGACCACCGGTTCGAGCCGCTGCCGGAGCCCTTCAGCCCGTTTTGACAGCTGCTGCTTGTAAAGTATGATCATCACTAGCTCTTCGTTCTGTGCTCCTTTTGTGCTGCAAGATGTGTATGATTTCGTCTGTTTTCTGTCCTATAATTGGTTGGTTCCGCACTTCCCCCAATCCCATTTCAGAAGCTGAAGACGCTGAGATTGTGGGGTTTGAGTCTCTTGATTTGTCCCTGGAGATTGGATTTCCACTTTCCACGAATTGTTGTACTGAAAGAAAAAAAAGATCTATAAAGGAAACAAAAACAGTAAAGATTTGTAACTTGCAAGTTATTGTAATGCTTGGACGCTCGCTCGTATGATCCCGTCATTTATGTGCTCGGTTCACTGTAGATGCTCCTTGTTAGTTGTTACTACTTACTCTTCAGCTACCCACCCAAGCAGCTCGGGCCTCAGGTGCTGCGGCTGGTGGGGCTGTCCGGCCGGCGACCTGCTTGCCCGGGCATAGACCAAACACGCCCAAGGAGATGAACACCTCCACTAGATCTCTTATATTGTGTGAAGAGCTGGTGGTGGGGCTTGTGGGGCCGGCGACCTGCTTGACAGGGAAGGGGGGTTTAGGAGAAAGGAGACTGTTTTTAAGAGATCTCTTAAAAATAGCATATATAACTGGACGTAGAGTATTTCGTACCTAAACCGGTATAAATCGTGTCTCGTGTCACCGACTCACCGTGTGCTACCCACCTGATTTCTCCTGCATTGCTGGAGCCAAACCTCCAACTCACGCCTTATATACAACCTGCTCGTTTAGCTGTGGCTTGTCATAAACGATCGTAAATTTTCAGTCGGAACAGTATTTTTCTCTCACACAAACCAGCCAGCAGTACTTCTTCACGAACCAGCAACGATATGAACCAGCCAACTGAACAGGCTGATAGCCTTTCGAGTAGGGTTACAAAAGGATCCTATCCTGACCGGCTTATATATTGGTTTCATAGCCGGCTACAACTGAATACTGATAAATCGGATTACACACATGTTTTTTTAGCAAAGGATTACACACATATGTGCCTTGCATATCAAGTCGTGAAGGTCCCCTGGGTAGAAGTCAGGCTCTTGGACACCAAGTAATAATCAGTCCGCCCACCCTATGTCCAAGGGGCCGGTTTGTCCTCTATGTGGATACCTGTGGGCCAAGTAATTGTCAGCAGCCTCTTGAGTGCTTCATGATCGAGATGCAGATATCATGATGATTTCCTTACCTGAGCCCAAGTGCTTTAGCCTTCTCTCTTGACCAAGTCTTCCAAGTTGAGCGTGTTTTCTTCTTGTCAGTAGGGAGATTATGAAGCAGTCAAGAAGTACCTGAAAAGAAAGATAGTCCAGTGATCTTTACCCGAAAGGCAAGAACTACCACGGTTGGTGAGCAAATAATATGTTATTCTAAAGCTCCTTTGGCACGGCTCATCCAAAACGGCTTCACCGGTGAAGCCAAAGCCGGTGAAGGCAGAAAAACTGATTTTTTCAGCTTCTAGTTCATTTTAATCCTGGCTTACAAAACGGCTTCACGCTACAGTGCCTCGATTTGCGCAAAATAGATGAAGCCGAAGCCGGCATAAGCCATGCCAAAGAGGCCCTAAGTAATATCCAGTAGTTCCATTGATGGTGACCAGGTTCCGTTTCTTTTTAGGGCTTGTTTGGATCAAAGGATTTTCATAGAAATTTCAAAGGAACCCTATTCCTATGTTTCACTTACAACACATGGTGTTTGGAACGGAGAAATGAAGTTTTCCTTTACTATGAAACGGCTTGCTTTCTTTATGAAATAGAAAAATAAAACATCCACTTCAAGCTCTTGGAAATTTTTTCAACATGTGAATGAAGGGGTAAGCAAGTCTTTATTCACTATAATAGAGAAATAAAAATATAATCTTATATTCTTGTGTTCCAAACATATATTTCTATAAAATTCCTGTATTTTTTAATCCTTTGTCTTCTACCTACACTCATTCTCTACTCCTATATTTTTCTTTCTTTCCTCTATTTTGCATTCTTCCGTTCTAAACAGGCCTTTACAAGGAATACCCTCGTAATTCGTGACAGCTGAACTCATGCAGTAGCATACCTTAGTACCGAGCGGATGGGCGACCTGGGGGCATGCTACAAGCCTACAATTGCCCTTCACTTGCTAATATAATATGCTTCTCGTTGAGTACCTTTGTACCTGGCCTTATTTAATAACTCTCCTTATTTAGTCGAGCAAGATTATGAGCACCTTAAAGCTTAATGTTATCGACCAGCTGGAGATTTGAGTGATTCTATTGGTCGGGGTTACGATACCCCGGGTATCTCAACACACCGATAAGTTAGCCGCTCATGCGGCCTATGATACCAAAAGCTAAGCTTGAGCCCAAATGACCGAAGCCCAGCTAAGCCAAGGCCGGGGCCGGTCACGACCCCTCCCTTCTGCCTTAGTCGCACGCTATGCAGCAGCTCACGACCTCTCGCCGTCCCGACCCCTGGGGAGGGGCGGGAGAGACTGAGCCCACCAAGCGCGTCTGCTCTGACAAGAACAGGCATGCCGCACTGACCCCGCAAGGACCGAGGGGACAACGGTCACCTCGGTCCGATCAGACGCCATCCCCGCGCCACGCAGCAGAGACAGGACAACACCGCCGAGCGGTGACGATAGATACGGAGGGCCACCGTCCAAACAAGGGCTGACAAGACATATGTACGATCCCACCCACCGGGGTGGAATCCACGACAATGCCCTTGACTTAGAGGCCATCCAAGCCAGTGCAGGCCATGACCCCGGAGCCCAGGATCGTGGCCACCAACTCCACAAGCAGCAAAACGATCGACGACCCGGGGCGGCTACCTACTCTTGTACGACGCTCTCGGACGATCAGGAGGCGATGACGAAGACCACAGTAGGACCACATCGCGCAGGACAGTTGGCGAAACATCGCCATGCCCACAGTGCCACCATGACAGGCACTGTGGCACCACGTCACGCCATGCCACGACGTGAGCACAAAACCATGACGACAGCCATGCCAAGACGTGCACCACAAGACGATGTTACTTGCAAGCCAAGTTAGCTAGGTCCCCTCCCTCAGGCTCAGGATCCTTCGGTCAGGAGAACCTTCTTCTTTGTATGTAACCTGGCACTAGACTCTATATAAGGGTAGCCAAGGCCTCCTTTCAAAGGGATCACCTATCATTCTCTATTCTCATCGGGCTCTCAAAGCTTTCCTTTGGGCAGCCCTTCTCCTAGCTCCAGCTCTCCTACCTCCACCATTCTTACACCCCCCATTGTAAGAACTTCAGAGCATTCAAGCGAGGAACACGCACTCGATCATCTCTGAGACTAGACGTAGGGCTCCGGCCTGAACCAGTTGTTTACACCAAAATTTGAGAAGAAGAACGCGAGAACTTGAAGCTTCCAGGATTGTGCCATCAAGGAATCGATTAGATGTGAATCGGTATTAGCTGATTTAGATGCGATGTCAGAATCGACTATTTTATAGATGATGTCAGCAGACGGCGTTAATGGGCTATGCCTGAATGGCGCCAGGAAGATGTGTCGGACTCTACAAATAAGGAAAATTAGGGTCCAAGTTATTATTAAGTTAGGAAGTTTTCTGTTATTCCAAGAATTGTAATGCTTTTGTGGAGACATTTTCCTAGGTGGTGTCTGATAAAAGAAAAGGATCAGAGAAGAGTGAGGACTGCATAAGATTGAAGGCTTAAGGAGATACCTAGGTAGTATCAGGTGGTGAAGTAGAGAGGTTCTCATCTTCTATCGTTTGGGATCTGTCAGGGACATCAGTTGCTTTAATTGTAATTGGCTCCTTAGGAGGATTAGCCGATGAGAGATTAGCAGATGCTGATTTAAGTGCCTAGGTGTAAGGTCGAGATGGCGACTAGAGGGGTGTGAATAGTCATTACTAAATTCTAATCGCGCCGACTAACCGAAACAAGTGTGGAATTAAAACAATCAGTCTAGCCAAGGCTACACTCATCTATCTATGTTCTCTAGCACCTTACAAAGATCATAATTAAGTAATTAAGGTGTCGGGCTAGCTAGAGCTCACCTAATCAATTCTAGAAGCAAGGTCACATAAACCTATGCCACTAGTACTTTAAGCAACGGGGAGCTCCTACACATGCTAGTAAGCAAAAGCACAAAGCCAACTAAGCTCACTAGCAATGCTCAATAACAAGGCAACCAATGCCAAATTAGAGAGCGCAAATACTTAGCTACACAAACTAAGCAATGTGACTGACAAGGTTACACAAACCAAGTTAGTCACGCAAGGGAGCTACTTCTATGCTACACAAGCAAGAAGGTAACTAGTGAGCTACACAAGCAAACTAATTACAAGAGCAACTACACAAGCACAGAGTATATGAAAGTAAATACAAGCTTGTGTAAAGGGATAGCAAACCAACATGAAGAACAATGTTGACACGGTGATTTTCTCTCGAAGTTCACGTGCTTGCCAACACGCTACATCCCCATTGTGTCGACCGCTCACTTGGTGGTTCGGCGGCTAATTGGAATCACCCGCCAAGCCCGCACATCAGGCACCACAAGAACCAACCCCAAAAGTGAGGGTAGCTCAATGACACTCAACTAGAGTTGCTCTTCGCGTCTCCCGCGGGGCGAGCACAATGCCCCTCACAAAGCTCTTCTCTGGAGCACCGCACAAGCTTCTTGCGAGCTTTGATGAAGACCACTACCAAGCCGTCTAGGAGGTGGCATCCTCTAAGAGTAACAAGCACCACCGGCTTGCAACTCGATCGCCTAGTGCCACTTGATGCAACCTCACGATGCAATCACACTAGAATCGCTCTCTCACATAATCGGATGATCACTATCAAGCACTTGTGAGATGGAGGGCTTCCAAGCACTACCACATAAGCCACCAAGGCTCTAGTGTGCTCAACTCTTCTAAACTTGTGGCCAAATGCTGACCAATACTTCTATTTATAGCCCCGCGGACTAAAATAGCCGTTACCCCTTCATTGGGTGTTTTTCAGGCTGACCAGACGCTTCGGTCAGATCGACCGGACGCACCCTGTCCAGCATCCGGTCAACGGATGCACGCCATGTGTCTCCTTCGTTCAACCTCAGTTGCTTGATCTCAATGGTCAAGTGATGACCGGATGTAACACAGTGCCAAGACTGGACGCACCTTTGCCGAGTCCGGTCGTTTCCAAAGAGGTTCCATTCTCGACCGAATGCATCAGTTTGATTACGACCGAACGTAGGACTCCAGCGTCCGATCACTTCCAGTAAGCTCCTAGAGCTACTCAACTACGACTGAACGCATCCAGTCAGTCATGATCGGACGCAACATTAGCGTCCGGTCCTTTCTCCTCTTCTCTGTGCCGCCACGTCAGCGGGACCAGACGCACCTACCCAGCGTTCGGTCATGAAGTGACCCAGTGTTCGGTCAGACACCGACACCTACGCCTTCACTACTGCCACTGACCGAACGCAGGACCCCAGCGTCCAGTCATTGCGTGACCAGCATCCGATGCACTCTGTGAAACCCTATCTTTTCTATACAGGGCGCCGGTGGCACCGTCGGACTGTCCGTCGGTGAAGTTTCGAACCTTTTCTTCACCGAGTTTATCCACATCAACTCCAACTTCTTCTCCTTTGCAAATGTGCTAACACCACCATGTGTATGTGTGTTAGCTTTTCACAAATATTTTCCAAAGGATTAGCCACTCAACTTGCCACGCCACTCGATCCTAGCGACGATGCAAAGTTAGATCACTCAAGTGGCACTAGATGACCAATATGTAAACAAGTTTGCCACTCTTGATAGTACATCCATATATCCTATACCCGGTCATTAACTTCTCTACACACCTATGACCGGTGAAATGAAATACCCTAGGTTATACCTTTGCCTTGCGCATTCCAATCCATCTCCTCTAATGTCGATGCAACACATGCACCAACACGATCAACAATGATATGATCCATTTTATATCATCACGTGATCTTATTGGTTCATCAATCTTGACTTCACTTGCTTTTCACCGTTGCCTTCGTCCATTGGTGCCAAGTCTTGCTCAAGCTTCACCGCCACGCGGTCCATCGCTCCAAAGCCTCCAACTTGCCCTTCATGCTTGCAACCGGTCCATCAAGACAAGTCATGTCTTGATCTTCTCCACCTTGATCACATGACTCAATGTCATGTCTCATGTGCAATGAGCTCCTTCATCATCACATGTGTGAGCTTTGCAACATCTCCGAGCTATTTCCACCTTCATGGCATATGTTGCTCACACACATGTACTTGTGGACTAATCACCTATGTATCTTACATAAACACAATTAGTCCACCTAGGTTGTCACTCAATTACCAAAACCAAACAAGGACCTTTCACTAGGACAACAGTTCAGCACCCAAAGCAGATTGAGATGCAATAGTCAATGACTACAAGAAAGGAATTGAATTAGAAGTTGAATGTCATCTTAAGAGGGAAGATAAGTTAATTTACCTCATCAATTGATGATTTTGTTCTGCAAAGTATCTTCCTAGTGGTGGTTTTCTAAGCTACACCTTGGGTTGCCTTTCGTTTTGAAGACTGATATGCGAGTATTGCTGGGGCAGCTGGGGTTTTCATCAACTTTTTTAGAGTGGGTGTAGTTGATCCCATTCTTGAGGCTGGACATGGTGGATAATATTTTATGGGATGCCCTTTTCTGTCCACACTTGGGGGATCAAATTCGGTATCCTGTAAAAAATTTGTTAGATGAACTGACAAGAGAACTTGATAATCCTTCTAAAAGGAAAGTGGTGAGTTACCTCACTTTTAGAAGTAAAGTCATCATCTAGGGCTAAACAGTTAGGATGATTTGAGTTGCAGAAGAGGTGAGAGTGTCATTCTTGCCACTAGGAGTCAAACAGGTTTGAAGAGAAGGTGGCTCTTGTGAAAGGTCCTAATATGGCTAGAGGGGGGGTGAATAGCCTATTTAGAAATCTATAAATCAACTAGAGCAATTTGATTAGTATGACAAATAGCGAAATGGAAACTTGCTCTAGCTCTATAAGGGTTGCAAGCCACCTATCCAATAATTCTAGTTGCAATGATTACTAGGCACACAACTTGCAATGTTACTACTCACTAAGAGCTCTCAATCTTGCTACTCTAAAGAGCTCCACTAGATGAACTTAAAATAACAAAGCAAGCTCTCAATTCTAATTACACTAAAGAGCTTGCCACAACTAGTTTGCAAGAATATAAATGAGTGAGTAGAGTGATTATACCGCCGTGTAGAGGAGTGAACCAATCACAAGGTGAATATTAAATCAATCACCAGGAGAATACCAAATGGCAAGAGACAACCAATTTTCTCTCGAGGTTCACGTGCTTGCCAACACGCTACGTCCCCGTTGTGTCGACCAACACTTGGTGGTTCGGCGGCTAAGAGGTGTTGCACAAACCTCATCCACACAATTTGGACACCGCAAGAACCTACCCACAAGTGAGGTAACTCAATGACACGAGCAATCCACTAGAGTTACCTTTTGGTGCTCCGCCGGGGAAGGTACAAATCCCCTCACAATCACCGGAGATGGCCACGAACAATCACCGACTCGTGCCAATCCTCCTCCGCTACACCAAGCCATCTAGGTGGTGGCAACCACCAAGAGCAACAAGTGAATCCCACAGCAAAACACGAACACCAAGTGTCTCTAGATGCAATCACTCAAGCAGTGCACTTGGATTATCTCCCAATCTTATAATGATGATGAAACAACGATGGAGATGAGTGGGAGGGCTTTGGCTAAGCTCACAAGGTTGCTATGCCAATGCAAATGTCCAAGAGAGTGAGCTTGAGCCGGCAATGGGGCTTAAATAGAAGCCCCCACGAAATAGAGCCATTGTACCCCTTCACTAGGCACAACTCGGGGTGATCAGACGCTCCGGTCAGTTCAACCGGACGCAGGACCCCAGTGTCTGGTCGCCCGATGCTTGCCACGTGTCATCGGCTTCAAACACCGATCGCCCGATCTCAACGGTCAAGTGATGACCAGACGTGTTAGTTAGAAAGTGACCAGACGTAGGACCCCAGCGTCCGGTCGTTTCCAGTAAGGTTCCAAACATGAAATTTCACGACCGGACGCGTCCGGTCATGCTCGATCGGACTCATCCGGTGTCCGGTCACTCAACGTTTCCTCTGTGCACCTCACATCAACGTACGTCAGCACTGACCGGACTCAAACCATGAGCGTCCGGTCAGTTTACACGCCAGCGTCTGGTCACAAGACCGAGACCATGCGCTTACTGCTGTCACTTACCGGACTCTGAACCCAGCGTCTAGTCACTGCACCACCAGCGTCCGGTCACTCTGTGAACCCCTGTCTTTTCTGTATAGGGCGCCGGTGAAGTTTCTAACCCTTGCTCAATTGTGCCAACCACCAAGTGTATCACCTTGTGCACATGTGTTAGCATATTTTCACAAGCATTTTCATGGGTGTTAGCACTCCACTAGATCCTAAATGCATATGCAATGAGTTAAAGCATCTAGTGGCACTTTGATAACCGCATTTCAATACGAGTTTCACCCCTCTTAATAGTATGGCTATCTAACCTAAATGTGATCACACTCGCTAAGTGTCTTGATCACCGAAATAAAATGGCTCCTACTATTTATACCTTTGCCTTGAGCCTTTTGTTTTTCTCCTTCTTCTTTTCAAGTTCAAGCATGTGATCATCACCATGCCATCACCATCGTCATAATCTTTGCCATTGTTTCATCACTTAGAGTTGTGCTACCTATCTCATAATCACTTTGATAAACTAGGTTAGCACTTAGGGTTTCATCAATTAACCAAAACCAAACTAGAGCTTTCAATCTCTCCCTTTTTGGTAATTGATGACAACCCTTACACAAAGATATGAATTGAGATTTAATTGAATCCACGTTGCTTGCCCAAGCATATTTACCATGTATAATAGAATATGGACAAGTTTCATGAACTCCAAATGGTAGCAATTGCTCCCCCTATATATGTGCTAAGAGTTTGAATTGTAGCTTGCACATATGCTTAGATAGGAAATATAGGAGACAATTTCTACCGTATGATGCTAAGGTATAAGAGATGGACCTTTGAAGCGTGATACCAATTGGAGTGCACCAATATACCATCCTTGGCACCATTAGTAACTATATATACACAAAAACTAAAATACCCCATGAGATCAACATTACAAGCAAGGGTCTAGTTTCCATAAAATGAACATAAGTCTAGTTACTTTAGCCTATGCATGCTAGTTTTTCATTTCACCATTCAAGCATATAACTAGCATACACCACACAAGCGTGGATATCAAAATTTAGATCTTGTGCTATGCAAGCAAATATATGAAATGCACATCAAAATGCAACATACAAGTTTATGAGCTTGTTCCCCCTACTTGTGTGTATTTTGTATTTTCCCCTTACAATGTAATTTCATTTGTTTGCTTCTCCTATCTTACTATCTTTGTGAATTTCTCTCCCCCTTTGTCAACAATTAGCATAAAAGGTGAGCTCAAATTATAGATAGGTTGGGGTGAAACCATATGAAATGAGGATCATTTTCCCAATTTGGTTCAATCTAGATTACTTACAAAAGATATTTAACTCGGTTTGATCCAAGGACATGCTTCTTCACACCTCCAAATAAGGGTTATCTTGTACCATGTTGAGTTAAATACTTATAGCTTATTTTCTAGATCAAACACTAGGTTTACAAGTCCACAAACATGTCATATGCTACCACTAGATCATTTCAAGCATACAAGCAATAGTGGTACCATACAAGCATCAAATTCATTTGATTTTCATGAATGAGCCTATTCAAATATGAAAAATGTCTAGATGCACTAAACATGTCCTTAGCAATGATGTATGCCATGCCAATCAACTTTTACCTTGGATTGCTCAAAGGAGAGGCATGCCATATAAGTGGGGGGGGTGCATCAACACATATTGGAGAAGTCAAGTATGTTCAATTCACTCCTTAGCTTGCAAAACCTCTTTTCATCAAGTGGCTTGGTGAAGATATCAGCAAGTTGATCTTCGGTGCCCACACTCCCAATGCAAATATCCCCTTTTGTTGGTGATCTCTTATGAAATGATGGCGGACATCAATATGCTTTGTTTTTGAATGTTGAACCAGGTTGTTGGTGAGCTTTACGGCACTCTCATTGTCACATAGCAATGGCACTTGCTTGAATTTAATTCCAAAGTCACTCAAAGTAGCCTTCATCCAAAGTAATTGAGCACAACAACTACTGGCCGAAACGTACTCCGCTTCGGTGGTTGAAAGTGCTACACTATTTGCTTCTTTGATGACGAAGACACAAGTGATCTTCCCTATAGTTGACATGTGCCTGATATGCTCTTTCTCTCAACTTTGCATCCTGCGTAATCGGAGTCCGAATATCTAATCAACTCGAATCTTGCTCCTTTGGGATACCACAATCCAACATTTTGTGTATGCTTCAAGTACCTCAATATTCTCTTTGTTGCCTTCAAATGACTTTCTCTTGGTGAGGCTTGAAATCTAGCACACATACATACACTAAATATCACATCCAGCCTTGATGCGGTCACATAGAGTAGGCTTCCAATCATAGACCGATACATCTTTTGATCCACCATGTTGCCACTAGCATCACTATCCAAGCTTCCACTTGTTCCCATTGGTGTACTAATAGCTTTAGCATCATCCATTCCAAACTTCTTGAGCATGTCCTTGATGTACTTGCCTTGACTCATAAATGTGCCATTCTTCATTTGCTTGATTTGAAGACCAAAGAAGTAGCTAGGCTCTCCAATCATGGACATCTCAAACTCACTTGCCATCATCTTGCCAAACTCCTCACAAAAATTTGATTTGTTGACCCAAAAATGATATCATCAACATTGATTTGCATTACAAACAAGTCATTTCCAAGCTTCTTGGTGAAGAGAGTGGTGTCAACCTTTCCTATCTTGAATCCCTTAGAGAGTAGGAAATCTCTCAATCTCTCATACCATGGTTTAGGTGCTTGTTTTAATCCATACAAAGCCTTTCTCAACTTGTAAACATGGTTGGGTTTCTTCTCATCTTCAAAATCGGGAGGTTGCTTAACATACATAAGCTCATTGATGTACCCATTGAGAAATACACTCTTTACATCCATTTGGTATAACTTGATGTTGTGGGCACAAGCATAGGCTAACAAGATCCTAATTGCTTCCAATCTTGCAACCGGGGCATATGTTTCTCTAAAGTCAAGACCTTCAACTTGAGTGTAACCTTGAGCCACTAATCTTGCTTTGTTCCTTATTACTATCCCATCTTGATCTTGCTTGTTCCAAAAGACCCACTTGGTTCCTATCACATTATGATCCTTAGGCCTCTCAACTAACTCCCATACTTGGTTTCTTGTGAAGTTGTTTAGCTCTTCATACATAGCATTGACCTATTCAATATTCTCAAAGCTTCATCTATCTTCTTAGGTTCATTGGATGACACAAATAAGAAATGCTCACAAAATAAAGCCAATCTTGATCTAGTTTGCACACCTCTTGAAATATCACCAATGATAGTGTCCAAGGGATGATCTCTTGCAACATTGGTTGGTTGAAGCACTTGCATTTGATTGCTTGCATTTGATAGATCACTTGGTTGAGATGATGAACTAGCCACTTGTTGTTGATCTTGCACTTTGTCATCACTAGTTCTTGCTTGAACTTGATCATGAGAACCACTAGCTTGCACATTTGAGTTAGAGAGCACTTGATTCTTGTCATCTTCAATATCAATCACCTCTCTAGGCCTTATATCACCAATGTCCATGTTCTCATTGCATTGACCAATTGAGTGCCTCTTACATCATCTAGATTTTCATCTTCCTCTTGGGAACCATTTGTTTCATCAAACTCCACATCATGAACCTCCTCAAGAGTACCACTAGCCAAATTCCAAACTCTATAAGCCTTACTAGTAGTGGAGTAACCAAGCAAGAAACCTTCATCACATTTCTTTTCAAACTTGCTCAATCTAGTGCCTTTCTTCAATATGTAGCATTACAACCAAAAACCAGAAAGTATGCTATGTTGGGCTTTCTTCTATTCAAAAGCTCATAAGGTTCTTCTCCATCATGGGGTGACAATAGAGTCGGTTGCTATAATAGCAAGCCATGTTGATTGCTTTGGCCAAAATGAATGACTCACATTGTACTCACTCAACATTGATCTTGCCATGTCAATCCAAGTTCTATTCTTCCTTTCAACTAAGCCATTTGATTGAGGAGTGTACTTGGTCGAGAATTAATATCTAATTCCAAATTCATCATACAACTCATTAATTCTAGTGTTCTTGAATTCACTGCCATTGTCACTTCTAACTTTCTTGATGGTTGTTTCAAACTCATTGTGAATGCCCTTAACAAATGATTTGAATGTTGCAAACACATCACTCTTGTCAATAAGAAAGAATACCCATGTGTATCTAGTGAAATCATCCACAATCATAAATCCATATTTATTTCCACCAATGCTTGTGTATGTGGTTGGTCCAAACAAGTCCATGTGCATCAACTCAAATACCTTAGATGTGCTCATCATGCTCTTCTTAGGATGTGTGCTACCAACTTGTTTTTCGGCTTGACATGCACTACATAGCTTATCCTTCTCAAATGAGACATCTTTCAAACCTCTAACTAAGTCATGCTTAATCAACTTATTCAATTGTTTCATTCCAACATGACCAAGTCTTCTATGCCATAACCAACCCATGCTAGACTTAGTGATCAAACATGTTGTCAATTGAGCTTCTCTAGCATTGAAATCAACCAAGTATAGATTTTTATATCTAAATCCTTTGAATATCAAGTTAGAGTCATCTACACTTATAATCTCTACATTATCCACACCAAATATGCACTTGAAACCAAGATCACACAATTGAGCCAGCGACAAAAGGTTGAAGTTCAAGCTTTCTACTAGTAGCACATTGGAAATGCTCAAGTCATTGGATATTGCAATCTTACCAAGCCCTTTGACCTTGCCTTTGCCATTGTCACCAAATGTGATACTATCAATCCCATTGCTCTTGTTTTCATTGATTTAATTGAACATTCTTGGATCACCGGTTATGTGTTGTGTGCACCCACTATCAAGCACCCAATGCCTTCCTCCGGCTTTGTAACTAACCTACAAAAGAAGATCAATTCTTTTTAGATACCCAAACTTGCTTGGGTCCTTGAAGGTTAGTTACCGAAGTCTTTGGTACCCAAATGACCTTCTTCTTTGGGCCCACAATTGGTGTACCAATGAACTTAGCCTTTACACCATTGGCACCCTTAACAAGCATGTAACAAGAATCAAATTTAATTAAGGATACAATAGGTAGCTTGTTCTTGTTAATATTGTAATATTGCTCTACATGCCCAACTTGCTTGCATCTATTGCAAAACCGACCATTGCCCTTCACAAAGTTAACTTTGGGAGTGACAAAGGCCACCTTGCCTTTCTTGGGGATATAGCCTAATCCCTCTTTGTTGAGAGAAAACCTTTGGCTACCCAAGCACTTTAGCAAGTGGGCATCTCCACCATAGGCATTGCCTAAGGCACGAGTGAGCTCACTCACCTCCTTCTTGAGGGTCTCATTTTCCACCATTAATGAGATATCACAAGTGAGACCATCACTCAAAGGTGAAGTAGAAGTAGTAGTGCTACAAGAAGTGTTAGTGGGAGCAACTATAATGGGCTTATAAAAAGATTCATTAATAAGATCACATGTTAGTCCCACATCATATGATACAATCACTTGCTCCTTCTTGGCTTCCTCTTTGACTTGCTCGATGAGAGAGGAGTGAGCTTTCTCAAGCTTAGAGTGAGCTTTGCCAAGCTTCTCATGGGCTTCCATTAGTCTCTCATGAGTGGCATTGAGCTCATCAAGGGATTGCTCAAGAAATTTGGCTTTCTTGTTCAATTCCTTGCACTCCTTTCTCTTCATCTCAAAGCAAGTATGCACTTGCTCATACATGTCCATGAGCTCCTCCTTGGAGTACTCCTCCTCATCATCATCACTCCTACAAGCATCACTTTCACATTCATCATCATCACTTACATCATATTTTACCTTGGTGGGTTTTGCCATGAGGCATGTCGAAGGAGTGTCGAAGATGGAGGGCTTGTTGTTGATGGCGATGCTTGCTAGTGCTTTCTTGATAGATTTCTTGCCATCATCACTAGAGTCATCACTATCCGAAGAGCCATCACTATCCCAAGTGACCACATAGCCTCCACCCTTCTTCTTCTTTTGGAAGGTCATTCTCTTCTCCTTCTTCTCCTTCTTTTCTTTCTTATCCTTCTTGTGCTTCTTCTTCTCATCCTCATCATTGTCACTATTGTAGGGATAATTTGCTACAACGTGATCGGGACTCTTGCAATTGTAGCATCTTCTCACATATTCTTTGCTTTTGGTGTGATCTCTTCTCTTTCTTGCACCATAGCCCTTCTTCTTCATGAATTTTCCCATCTTGCGTACAAAGAGGGCCATAACTTCATCATCAATATCACTAAGATCATTATCATCACTTGATTTTTTCTTGGACTTGCCCTTGTTCTTGGATAATGATGAGCTAGCCTTGAATGCTATACTCTTCTTCTTCTTGTCTTCTTCTTCCTTCTTGTCATCCTTGTCATCCCCCTCCCTTTTCTACACGGTATGTCTCTTGGGTTATGACATCACCTAGTACTTGGTTAGGGGTAATCTCCTTCAATCCTCCTCTTATGATAAGCAATCTCAACATCTCAAATCTTGGAGGTAAGCACATCAAGAACCGATCAGAGACATCATCATCCTTGATCTTCTCTCCCAAGGCCTTCAAGTCATTTACAATCACTTGCAACCGATGGAATATTTCTAGAATGCTCTCATCTTCCTTCATCTTAAAGCTTGTCAACTTATCCTTCAAAATGTACAACTTAGCACTCTTCACCGCCGGTGTGCCCTCATATGTTTCCTCCAATCTCCTCCACACCTCATTTGCTCTTTCACAATCCTTGATTTGCTCAAACACCTTGGAATCAATGGCATTATATATGGTGTTGAGAGCCATTGTATTGCATTGCTTGTTGGTCTTGTCTTGGTTGGTGGGGTCATCGGGATCAATGATAGCATAGTCATTCTCGGTCACCTCCCATACTTGATCATTGATTGAACCAAGATACATCCTCATCTTTCTCTTCCAATAATCATAGCATGTGCCATCAAAGAACAGTGGGTTGCCCCCCACATGGTTGAACACAACTTGAGCCATAATTTGACACCGAGGTTGTTAAGCCTTCAATCAAACGGTGACCACGGCTCTGATACCACTTGAAAGGTCCTAATATGGCTAGAGGGGGGGTGAATAGCCTATTTAAAAATCTACAAATCAACTAGAGCAATTTGATTAGTATGACAAATAGCAAAATGCAAACTTGCTCAAGCTCTACAAGGGTTGCAAGCCACCTATCCAACAATTCTAGTTGCAATGATTACTAGGCACACAACTTGCAATGTTACTACTCACTAAGAGCTCTCAATCTTGCTACTCTAAAGAGCTCCACTAGATGAACTTAAAATAACAAAGCAAGCTCTCAATTCTAATTACACTAAAGAGCTTGCCACAACTAGTTTGCAAGAATATAAATGAGTGAGTAGAGTGATTATACCGCCGTGTAGAGGAGTGAACCAATCACAAGGTGAATATTAAATCAATCACCGGGAGAATACCAAATGGCAAGAGACAACCAATTTTCTCTCGAGGTTCACGTGCTTGCCAACACGCTACGTCTCCGTTGTGTCGACCAACACTTGGTGGTTCGGCGACTAAGAGGTGTTGCACAAACCTCATCCACACAATTTGGACACCGCAAGAACCTACCCACAAGTGAGGTAACTCAATGACACGAGCAATCCACTAGAGTTACCTTTTGGTGCTCCGCCGGGGAAGGTACAAATCCCCTCACAATCACCGGAGATGGCCACGAACAATCACCGACTCATGCCAATCCTCCTCCGCTACACCAAGCCATCTAGGTGGTGGCAACCACCAAGAGCAACAAGTGAATCCTGCAGCAAAACATGAACACCAAGTGTCTCTAGATGCAATCACTCAAGCAGTGCACTTGGATTATCTCCCAATCTCACAATGATGAAGAAACAACGATGGAGATGAGTGGGAGGGCTTTGGCTAAGCTCACAAGGTTGCTATGCCAATGCAAATGTCCAAGAGAGTGAGCTTGAGCTAGCCATGGGGCTTAAATAGAAGCCCCCATGAAATAGAGCCATTGTACCCCTTCACTAGGCACAACTCGGGGTGATCAGACGCTCCGGTCAGTTCGACCGGACGCAGGACCCCAGTGTCTGGTCGCCCGATGCTTGCCACGTGTCATCGGCTTCAAACACCGATCGCCCGATCTCAACGGTCAAGTGATGACCAGACGTGTTAGTTAGAAAGTGACCGGACATAGGACCCTAGCGTCCGGTCGTTTCCAGTAAGGTTCCAAACGTGAAATTTCACGACCGGACGCGTCCGGTCATGCTCGATTGGACTCATCCGGTGTCCGGTCACTCAACATTTCCTTTGTGCACCTCACATCAACGTACGTCAGCACTGACCGGACTCAAACCATGAGCGTCCGGTCAGTTTACACGCCAGCGTCTGGTCACAAGACCGAGACCATGCGCTTACTGCTGTCACTTACCGGACTCTGAACCCAGCGTCTAGTCACTACACCACCAGCGTCCGGTCACTCTGTGAACCCCTGTCTTTTCTGTATAGGGCGCCGGTGAAGTTTCTAACCCTTGCTCAATTGTGCCAACCACCAAGTGTATCACCTTGTGCACATGTGTTAGCATATTTTCACAAGCATTTTCATGGGTGTTAGCACTCCACTAGATCCTAAATGCATATGCAATGAGTTAAAGCATCTAGTGGCACTTTGATAACCGCATTTCAATGTGAGTTTCACCCCTCTTAATAGTATGGCTATCTAACCTAAATGTGATCACACTCGCTAAGTGTCTTGATCACTGAAACAAAATGGCTCCTACTATTTATACCTTTGCCTTGAGCCTTTTGTTTTTCTCTTTCTTTTTTTCAAGTTCAAGCATGTGATCATCACCATGCCATCACCATCGTCATGATCTTCGCCATTGCTTCATCACTTGGAGTAGTGCTACCTATCTCATAATCACTTTGATAAACTAGGTTAGCACTTAGGGTTTCATCAATTAACCAAAACCAAACTAGAGCTTTCATCTTGTCCATTCATGCAGTCAAAGAGAAGGAAGATCTGACCCCAATTGAAAGACTCTGGAAGCTTCCATTATTTCACTGATACCTTCTCTTGGCTTTAGAGTATTCCTAAGGAATAGCCGAGGGGGTAGTTGACCAAGGCCAAATTGACGGGCCACAAAAGAGGGGTTATAGAATTAATAAGTTGGGAGATTATCTGGAAGAGAAGTACTAGTAGCCATGTTGCCACGACAATGGCGAAATTTGGCAGGCAGCATGCACGATTTGATGATACAACTAAAAATTGCAGCAGTTGTTTCATCTAAACAACCTGATTCAAACCGGAATTTAACTGGCAGAACTAGCTCATTATCTTCATCTTCATCATAAGGCATCCAAGCTAGGATGTTTGCATCAAATCCTCTACAAAATTTCTTGAAAAGGTGGCCTACATCAACAGCAATTGTTATGGCTGATGCAGCTTCACTATAATTCATACACTTTCGAGTTCTTTCTTCTTTTCTTTTATAATCTTCAGCAAAGTTGGAAGAAGGAAAACTCAGATTCCTGAGATTGGGTCTTACAATCTTATGTATGTACAGATTCAGCCATAATTGTATCAACCACCAAGGGCCACTGATGGTATGCACTGGTTCATTTTTCAGCAATTGGGCAGCTACTTGGTGCATTAGATGATAAGCAGATCCCAGCAGATATTTTCCAATGGGGATTTCATTACCGGTTGCTAAACGCTCTGCCAAGTTTTATGATTATAGGTTGGACCACAGGATGCCCCACAAAAGATGAATTTTTCCAGCCATATATTCAAGAAAGCTACATGTTCTCTATCATCAACAGTCGATCCATCCCCAATATGATTCAAAATGTAACTTGCACATCCTGTGCAGTCTGATATTTTGGCTAATTTCTTAGATCCAACACTTAAGAAATTATAAGGTTTCATTGATCCTGTTATTCTAAGGCTGGTTAATATGTAGATGTTAGCCAAAGTAATGGTCATTGGACTGTGACAAAAAACAAAAGCATTCAAAGTGTTGGACCAAAAATAAGATGCAGAGATCAGAAGTGAATCATTTCTCTCTATTCCAAACAGTGAGAGTGTCCAACATTGGTTTAAATCAGAAAAATTTCAATCTCTAGCTTTCTTTTCTGATACCCTGCGGAACCAATCTCTCCATTCTTTAGGTATTTTGGGCCAGTTTCTAAAAGGACTTTTGGTGTTCTAGGAAGATAAATCTATTACAGATTGTTTGAAGAGGATTTGATTGGTTTCTTGGTTGATAAAATTAGATGGATCAGGATCGCCCATAGGTCCAAGATAATAGGTGTTTGGAACAACAGCAGATGGAATCAAATTTTTGTTCCTCATTTCCTTGAAGCCAGTTGGGATGAATTTAAGAAGAAAGGAAAATACAGAGTACCAGCTAATACTTAAAAGACAGAAATCTGAAAGCATACCTCAGGGACATGATTGCTGGCCATTGCAGCCGAAATGGATCTGAATTTGAGGAAGGTTGTAGAAAGGTGGCTTGAACAGCAGTTTGGCAGAGCAGAAGATCAGCTAGGGTTAAGGCTTTGGTGGTGACGGTTTTGACTGTTGAAGCTTGCTCAAGAGAAAAGGGGAAAATAAGTAGGTCGAGCAAGTTGGAAATGATATTGTTGGGGTATTATATAGAATTCGGCCTGAGAAATCAGGAGTCACGCGTATATTTTGGAATGAGCAGTCGCACCACTGTGAGCAGATAAATAGAAATTTTGAAATAAAATCATTTTTATCCTAAAATTGGGGGCATGTGTTTACACCAAAATTTGGAAAGAAGAACGCGAGAACTCGAAACTTCTAGGATTGTATCATCAAAGAATCGATTAGATGTGAATCAGTATCAGCTGATTTAGATGCGATGTCAGAATCAACTATTTTATAGATGACGTCAGCAGACGGCGTCAATGGGCTATGCTTGAATGGCGCCAGAAAGATGTGTCAGACTCTACAAATAAGGAAAATTAGGGTCCAAGTTATTATTAAGTTAGAAAGTTTTCTTTTATTCTAAGAATGGTAATGAATCGTATTTGAGTAGGATTCATATTTAGGAGTAGGAGTACTGTAGATCCTGGTTATTGTACAAGAGAACGCACACTCAATCAATATAATCTTTCCGGCTTTCGCCATCGTATTAGGAGTAGGAGTACTGTAGATCTCGGTGAATTCTTCAACAAACAGGGCTGCATCGACTGATCGACCTCCAGCTTTCTTGTGAGTACCGTCATGACTTGTATTGTGCTTGTAAAGCTACATCAGCTGATTGATCTTTTATGAGCCATAATAGAAGTTAGTTATTGAGTTGTATCGTAGTTTGTAAGGCTGCATCAGCTGATTGATCTCTTACGAATCATAATATAGATCAAAGTTATCGATCTTATGTTAAATAACTAGTTTAATACACTATCACCAGCTATCAAATCTGCTAAGATTAGTAAGATTTTCCTTGCCGTTTTTGGTTGATTTACCAATTATCGGTCTTGTTATAATTAATATTTTATTAATTATAATAAATCACCTGATTGAGATAGAGATAGATCGGCATCATATCATCTTAATTGGCCATCCTTTGATCTGGTCACACTTTAAATCTTATAATTGATGGCTTAATTTCGCTAGATCGGCTGTTTTATCTCTATTCCAATCAAATATAGTATGCATCCAAAGACATGTTTCAACCTTGAATAAACTCACTAGTTAATGGGATCTAATCTAATGACAGTACCATAGCTGCATCGATCCGGTCGAACCTCACTGGTAAGACTTTAGATTAGAAATTATCGATTAGTGGTCTTGTTTATGATCAAGATATGTACTTTGTTTGTTTGCTATGACTGCATCGGCTATTTTAGCCGATTTGCCTATACTCTCACGAATATAGCATATTTTCATGAATCTGTCAACATATAGATGGTTTTATAGATTCTTTGGCTTTACTTTGTTATCATTATCATAGCTGCATCGATCCGATTGAACCTCATTGTTGATGATAAAAGATTAGATTCATACTATTTGTAGATTCATTTATTATAGGCAGTCGATTTATTCGCATGTTATATTCTTTTCATTAAACTTATCGTCTCGACGCTTTATATCGATCATGTTCCATTTAGCAAATGATGCTTTCTGATGTTCCATGAGCATCGGTTATTTTGATTCATATCATTATCATTTAATATTAGCCGATAATCTTTGATTTAAAGATCTTCGTCTCATGGATACGTCGGATATCGACTATTTAGTCGGTAGCCTTATTAAATCGGCTATCTAGCCGTACATTTAGAACTATCTGGTGCAACACTGGCATGTTCTACTTTAAATTACTAATAATATATTTTTTCTTGTCAATTGCAAATCAAATTGACTGGCACGTCGTTGGGTTTTCAGAATCGGCTGGTTCTGTGTTGAAGCCAAGCAGATCTCTGGTCTTGTTCTACTTAGATCATCCGGCTTGCTGTGTGTTGATCACATCGCCACATTTTTGTGTCAACACCAATATAAATCCTCATGTCTTTTGGATGCTACGATCGTCTTCCTAAAGCAGTGCATCATTCGTTTAAATTTACTAGTTCGGTTTACGAAACACCGACAGTTGGCGCGCCAGGTAGTGGACAGTCGCGCACTCTCGATTGTTGAAGGAAGCGATGGCTCCCTACACCTATATCAAACTTGCTCTTGGTGCAGCCCTTGGTGGCTGCATCCGCTTCGAAAGCCTTGAGTCCACCGACATTGACGGGCTAGCACCCATAGACGGTCTTTTTCCTAGCTAAGCCCTATGCTTCGGGGACCTAGACTTCATAGCAGACCACATGGGCCAGCTATGCCTTAGCAAAGGGAATACGACCCCACCACACATCCTAAAGCCTGACCACGGACCGACCCTTGCTGGTCCCGCAATCATCAATCCTGATGCGCTAGCATGTAGGATTGATGCCTATCTTGGGGTGAATCCCGAGCCAGAGCTAAGCCGATGTGTTTTCTATGTGTTGGCGAACGCTTTTGCCTAGCTCTCTGGGAACGGGCCCATGCTACCAAAGGTCAAATTCTAGAACCCCAACAACGCACTGCCCTCCGGAATGAGGGACGCGATCACGCTCTTTGAGCAAGAGCTGGCCAGGCGAAATGGTCATGTGATGACACGAGGTTCCTCTAGGTTTGTGGGGATGATGGAGCAAGATCCGGAGTCCATCTACGATCTCCTGTCAATGACCCCAGGGAACATGGACACCGAGTCTGATTCCAAAGGGAGCTGTCATCCGCTTAGAGAATGCAACATGTAGCACCTCTTAGAGGATGGGGCAGCGGCGGCAGGAGGCATGGAGCATGATGCCTATCTGATTCCACGCACCCCCAGGGAATAGGAAGAGTATGACCTAGAGCTCCTGGAACGAGCCAGGGCCCATGAAGCCGAGTAGGTCGACGAACGCCATGACGATGGATGGCCTAGCCCGTAACACCTCGATGCCTAAGGGTGCGTGGGCGTGGGCACACCACATGTACGATCAGATCTAGCCGGGTAGAAAGGAGACACATGTCTTCCCTCGGGCCAGCCAAAATGTCATGGCGGCCACCATGATCGTGCGGATGGCCCCTAAACCCTCAACCAATGAAGAGAAGCGTGTTTACCAGGAGCTGTGAGACCAGCTAGAAACTATGGTGGTACAGTAGGCTCAAAGCTCCATGGAGAGGCGGCATCCCGAGGCCAGCCTCGTGCACATTTCCTCCGCGTGTGGCATCCCCAAGGGGCATAACACGCCGAGCATGCTCTGACCTGGCAACGATGCAGTCGCGCGTAGGCAGGAGCCTTCCCCAGCGCGTAGCCATTACATCAAGAACCACAACGCCTATCTGGCTCAAGGCGCTAGACGCCCAAGACTAGACCTAGTGAGCAAAGATTTGCCATACTACGACGATAGTGATCTGGACAACCATCGCCGACACCCCAGAATCCAAGACGTCCAACTCAGTGCTAGCTCAAATGCTTGCAGCCGACAAGCATTCGCGAAGAAGATCCAGCAGACGCCGTTCCCGATGTGTTTTCACACACCACCGAACATTATCAAGTACTCTGAGGACACCAACCCCGCCATATGGCTGGAGGACTTTCGTTGCGCCTGTCGAGCAGGTGGGGCGGATGATGATCTTTTCATGATCCCTCGACAGGCGGGACGGATAATGATCTTTTTATCATCCAATACTTGCCACTCTATCTCAGGGAAAGCGCCCAAGCATGGCTCAAGCATCTCCCCACGGATAGCATCCACTCATGGGTAGACTTCAAGCGCATCTTCATAGGGAACTTCTAGGGCACATACATGCGCTCGGGAAATTCCTAGGATCTCAAGGCCTACAGGCAAAAAGCGGGAGAGACTCTGTGCGAGTACATCCATTGCGTTTCTAAGCAGTGCAATGAGCTTCCTGATATCATGGACGCAGACATGATCAGGGCATTCATCTTCGGCATGACCAATAAAGCACTCGTCCACGAGCTTGGATGCAGCAAGCCACGAACAATGTGGGAGCTGCTCGACCTCGTGACAAGCCATGCCTCCAGTGAGGAGGCCATCCACACAATCTTCTACAAACACAAGGGTAAGGCTCATGCTGAACCCACGGACAAGGCTAAGGGCCGCAATCGGTGGGGGAAGGGCAAGAAGGACAGCTGGAGACGCCATGACAGCGAGTTCATCGCGGCGGTTGACAGAGTCCATAGGCAGAAAACTGGCAAGCTCAACCGTGTTAGTTTTGACAAGACAGTCAAGTTGCCATGCCGCAAGCATGGCAACCATGCGACCTCATCAAGTGCTACTTCAAGGGTGACAAGTCAACTAGCACAGACATGCCATCTAGACCCGCTGGCAATGAAGAGAAGGGCGATGCGTATCCTGACCCAAAAGGGTGCCTCATGATCTTCGGCGGACCGGTGCTGTATGAGTCCAAGCGCTGGCAAAAGCTCATGGCCAGGGAGGTCAACATGGCCGCCCTAGGCAAAGTCGTCCCAATTTTCCTAAAATGGTCGGAAACTATGATCACTTTCGACAGAAAGGATCACCCTGATCATATTCTACAACCAGGATGTTTCCCCCTTGTTGTCAACCCGATCATCGGAAAGACCTACCTATCTCGTGTCCTCAGGGATGGCGGGAGCGGCCTCAACCTCCTCTACGTCGAGACTTACGATGCCATGGGGCTATCATAAGCGGTGATACGACCATCTGGTGCTCCATTCCATGGAGTCATACCCAGGCTTCGTGCCATTCCCCTCGGGTAGGTCAACTTGCCTGTGACATTCGGAGATCGAGCCAACTTCTGCATGGAAATGCTCACCTTCGAGATAGCAGACTTCCTTGGCGCCTACCACACCATCCTGGGCCAACCATGCTACACCAAGTTCATAGTCATCCCCAACTATACCTACCTCAAGCTTAAAATGTCCGATCCTCATGGGATCATCACCATAGGAGGTGACCTTTGATAGGCCCACCTCTATGAATGGGAGAACTATGACATCATGACAGCCGCATGTCAACCCCCGGAGCCACGACTCGCTTGGACGACGCCAACTAGTGCCATGCCGGAGTTAAGACCCGAGGGGCAACCACCGGGGGCTGGGCCTGAATGCGACTTCCCTACGCGGTACGGGAGCATGCGAAGGTCATGCCCAACAACCTCGACCGTGGCGTTCGACGAGACCTGCGATGACCCAGCATATGGATGACGTGATCGATGAGCCCTAGAGGGTTCGTGACATAGTGCATTCCTTGTATCGATGAGCCACGCGTTCTAGGCCTCGCCATGCTAAACACCATAGAGATCAAGGGCCATGATCAGCCAGGCGAGCGCCCAATGTTCGCATCAAAGTCACTCCACGATGAGAGTCGCCCCAGCCAGACTTTTGTACATAATCATTCATGTGAATCCTCCCCTATGCCCAGAGATCGCAGTGTACCTGCCTCGACATGTCAAGGAGTGCCCATTGAAGTGATGCTCTGGCGACGCATTCCATCCTGAGTGAGCCATGTCGATAGACGCATGACAGTCGACGTGGCCCACTTGTGGAGGTTACACACACGCAGAAGGAAAGGACAGGGAAGCACCTAGGTGACTCAAAGATAGGAGGTTGAAGAAAGGCGTGATGCTGCCAGATCTATCCTATTGACGCCATGATCATGAAAACAGAGTTGCACCAGGCTAAACCCCGTGGGCCGACCCCCGGGCAATGTCGCACGACTATGACATTCGAATAGTCAGATCGTTTGCAATCATGGTGAAACGACGAGGCACAAGAAGGAAAAAATCAAGAAGCAAAAGACACATGCTAACAAGATCATTTTATTAAAAAGGCCCTAGGTACAACCTAAGGCCCCTGGCCGGCGCCACGGAGGATGTCCTCCACGCTCACGGTGGCCACGACAGCGGCGACGGCGGTGAAGTCATCGACCATCTCCGCCCGCTCCTCCGGTCTGGCGTGAGCCGGGAACCCAGGTTCCACCCGGTAAAAATCCTGGCCAGTGCAGAGCTGCATGGCGGTGAGGGCGACATCGGCACCCTGTCGGACCCCGGTCACCACCGTGCGCTCGCGGTTGTAACATCCCAGATGTTTAAAAGCAATTAAAATTTTTATCATGAGCATCATGAACTATAATCATCAAGTATTGTGTCAGTGATGCATTTCATGTTTCAATTATAGCTTTCATATGTTGCATATGTTGTGTTACATGTGTTGCATGAAATGTTATCATTGATATTAATTAAGGTTCTTTGTGATTTTATTGCTTAATAATTTGCTTAAACAATTAGAATTTTGTTAGAATAAATTTTGTAGTTCAAAGTGTGCTATATAATGTAGAATCAAAAGTTAGTAGTGTTTTTGAATCCAACATGTTTAATTTGGAGCCCAACGATTGGATTTAAGGTTGATTTTCTAACTGAGCCATTTTTGCCCGTCCTGAAAAACAGTGTTTAAGTTCAATCTTTGGTGATTTATTAAATCAATTTTCATTAATAAAATTGGTGCAACTTTAGTTTCTTTGATTGGAGTAATGTTTGCACTTTGATATTGTATCATTGTTTGTGATGTTTGATCAATGTTTAGCCTCTAATTAATTGCTCAAAGTTGCTAAGCAAAACTGCTTTTAAAATACTGAATCTGAATTCAGTTTTCAGTTTTGGTGATCCTTTGTTCAAAATTCAAAATCTCTCAAACCTTTGATCTTTTGGGGTTGATCCTTAAAGCAATGTTGGATATCTCAGATCGGAGAGCAACTTTTATTCTTGTAGTTGATCAAGTTGCTGCACGAAATTATGAGAAAGCGAGCAAAGAAGATGGGGGGTTTTTAGTCATGAACAGTGCTACCGGTAGCAGTCTGCCTGATCGCCGTCGGTGGCCACCCTCCACGTTGCCCTCGCATATTTTGGCACACAGCTGCCTGTGTGGCTCACCCGAGCAGCTGCTGGCGTGCCTAGACGCTTCTCCTATGCGCTCCACTCGCCCATAAGACGCATAGCCGTCGGCGCTCCTCCTCTCTCTCTTCCCCGACACCGCAGTGACCCTCGGCCCATTGGTGAAATTTGGCATGGCTGCCCCACCTCCGACCTATAGCTCTCGCCTGTAGCTTCGTCTCGCCATCACGTATCTCCTTGAACCGCTCGCGCCGCTCATCACTGCCAAATTTGGCCGTGCACGCCGTGTCCGTCGTGGCAGTCCGCCATGGCTGCCGTGGACCGCTCCACCATTTTGCTCCCTCGTTTGCTGTCTTAGTTCTCTTATGACCTCGTGATGCTCATATGCCTCTCCGTTTTATCAGCCGCATGTCGGAGCCGTCGAAACGCCGCCACCGGCCATGTCCGCCTTGGACAGCCACCGAGCTCCTATGGTCACCGCCAGTCCTTGTCTCTATAGGGCGCCTCAACTCGAACCAGCGCTGGCTACATCTTTCCCACCTCGCTATGCTCCTCCCTAGTTCCTTTCCCCGGCGCCTCCCTCACCGTTGCAGCCTCGCCGTGGAGGCCGCTGCCGTCGGTGCCGCTGTCCGCGCGGCCACGCCTCCTCGGGCCATCGCGGGGCAAGCCATGGACAACAGCGGGTTCACACAAGCCCGATCATGCCCCAGCACCTCTCCCTCGCCGCCGACGAGCATCAACCGCTGGAAATCGTGCCTTCTCCGGCGTCCTCTGTTTCCAATTCGCGACCGAGAACTTCGGGTAACAATAGGAACTTTTCCAGGGGGTTTTCTGCAGAACCTGTGACTTAGATGAATAGTGCGCTACAACATTTTTCATTTTGTGTTTTCAGCTTAAACTTGTGAATTTCATAACTAATTATTGGTGCATGCTAAAATTATGAAATATTTTGTGTAGCTTTTTTATGAGATTCTCTACCATGGAAAAATATTATTTGGTCATTTTCTATAGTTTTAGTGTGCCTAAAAATTACCTCATTTAATTATAAAATAGACCATGCATCATTTTTGTAGACAAAAATATTAATCATGTGATGTTAAAACTTTTTGTGTAAGTTTGACCTGCTAATATCTAGCTCCACAAAAGTTTAGTACTATTTTGATAATTCTAACTTGGTCAATTAATTTAAGTGTGTTTAAGTGCCTTTTCTTTAATTTAATATATGCTAAAATAAATTAGGAAAATGTTTAAATAACTTTGGTGTAATTTTGAGCTTTGGGTGAAGACCTTGGAACATCCCCACCCCTGCTATTCCCTGGCATCTTAATTATCTCCTTGATATGTTTATAATCAACTTGTCTTTATAATAATTAAAATGACTTAATTAAATATTTAGTTTTATAAGTTCTCTATCATGTTTATGAGTTAGGAAAGATGTTAATCACTTCTTGCTAATCCATGTTAGTTCAATTTAATTGTTAAATAAATAACTAAAATGCCTTTATAATAATAATCCTAGTTCCTTGTTAAAGGAAAGTTGTATTCAACTTTCTTAACTTGGTTTATCTTCTGTTTTATGCACCTGAATGATCTCATCATGCATCATGGCATGTAGTCCATCATGTTGAGCAAAGCATCATTTATTACGTGTAGTACCTACAAGAGTGAGAAGACTCGTGTTGATCAAGTTTCAGAGAAGGTCCATCCCCGTGGTGTTGGTGCCAAGTCTAACTTCTGGATCTATCCATGGAATCTAACCTTCTCTACAACGCAGGCAAGCCCCGGAGCAAAAACCTATCTCTAGTATTTATAAATCTTTATTACGCCTTAAGTCTTGTGGGATGTGCATTAAGTAATTAGGAGTTGGTCGAATACCGTTGTTGCATGATTACCTTGAATTCAGGAATACTTAGTTCTACCCTGTTAGTATGAATAGGTCGATACCTCTTATGCTTAGTAATGCTTAGACTTTGATACAAGTCAAATGATGGTTTCATCGTTCACATGAATAGGTTTTACCTTGCTCTTCTTGGCTCTGTTGATGGGTCATGAGAATACCATGATATATGATAATATTAAATTGAGACTAGGCGGGTAGCTTGCATTAAGAATGGAGTCTCAATGTAGTGCTCCACGTGTGTCGATTGAGGACCATACCGTTGTAGACCTGTGTGAGTCGAGACTTTGTAGTACTGCCCACATACTCCGGTAAGCCTAATACCTCGACTATTCCATTATGAGAAAGGACAACTACGCACTGGGAGTGGAGAGATGGCGAGAGTAGTGTGTACCCACCCTACGTAAACATCAAGGATGGCGTACGGCGGTAGAGTCTGTGCTCTCGGGTGGCGTGAACCCATTCTTGTTTCGGAGGATCCGAGTGAAAGTTGATATATGTCATGTGGTAAGGAAATCCTAGCTGGGCCAAATCTATTTGAATCGCCATTGCTTCTTGGAGAAGGAGACTCGATTCCCTGATCTGCATCATAGTTAATCAATAAAACATGGTTACTTATGAATATGAACTAAGATGAGATGAGATGATTAAAGAAGTGATTGATCTAGAACAGGTGCAAACTAGATATCGATAAAGACTTAATACGAAGCTAAAATATTGAAAGTAAGGATCCACTTGTAGTAAGCTTCTCTGCAAAAAGCTAGTCTTGCCTCCAACTTTCCTTTAAGCCTGCATACCCTTGGAGTCTTTTCTTTTAGTCGGGTTCTGACTTATTGAGTACCCTCAAGTACTTAGGGTTTGTTAACCTCTATTGCAGGTTCTGACCCGTGGTGCTAATCGAGGTCATGTCGGTGGGCTCGACATGATCTGGCTGTCTCTTCTACCTTAGGTGCTTACCTAAGTTGCTTCTGTAGTTCTACTCATCTTTTGTAACATAAGTTAAGTTTAACATGAACATATTTTGTAACATATTATTATAAGTGTCCCGCACTCCGATGTAAGATATTTTTATACCAAATGTTGTAATATTGTGGTAATTCCATGTTGATCTTGTATGAGTTGTAAAATGTGGATGATTTAGGGTTCCCCAAGGACACCCGACAGACTACCTGAGTTATCTGGCTCTCATGTGCAGCAATTAGAGGTCTTTAGGACAATGACAGTTGCACATGGGCCATATAATTTGGGTGGTTCTGCCACAGCAGTCCTCCATCAGGAGAACCTCCTAGAGGTGGGCCTCCTCTGCCTCATGGCGGGAGAACACCAGCTGCTCCTCTAGCGCTGGCAACAAGATGACAAGAAGGTCAAGAGTTGCGGATGACAAACCGAGCGACAAGACGAAGAGCGCCCTCACCTACGATGCATGCCTGGGTGTTGACGGTCGCCGCCTGCGCAGCAACGGTCTCCCTCTTCGAAGCCTCAAGGGCCACCCCGACGGTGTCGAGACAGCGCTGTAAGGTCGAGATGGCGACTAGAGGGGGGTGAATAGTCGTTACTAAAACTTAATCGTGCCGGCTAACCGAAACAAGTGTGGAATTAAAACTATCGGTATAGCCAAGACTACACCTCTCTATCTATGTTCTCTAGCACCTCGCTAAGTTCTTAATTAAGCAACAAAGGTGCCGGGCTAGCTAGAGCTCACCTAACCAATTCTATGAGCAAGGTCACACAAACCTATGCCACTAGTACTTCAAGTAATGAGGGAGCTCCTACACATGCTAGTAAGTAAAAGCATAAAGCCAACTAAGCTCACTAGCAATGCTCAATAACAAGGCAACCAATGCCAAATTAGAGAGCACAAATACTTAGCTACACAAACTAAGCAATGTGACTAACAAGGTTACACAAACCAAATTAGCCACGCAAGAGAGCTACTTCTATGCTACACAAGCAAGAAGGTAACTAGTGATCTACACAAGCTAACTAATTACAAGAGCAACTACACAAGCACAATGTATATAAAAGTAATCACAAGCTTGTGTAAAGGGATTCCAAACCAACAGGAAGAAAAAGGTTGACACGGTGATTTTCTCCCGAGGTTCACGTGCTTGCCAACAAGCTAGTCCCCGTTGTGTCGACCGCTCACTTGGTGGTTCGGCGGCTAATTGGCATCACCCACCAAGCCCGCACGTCGGGCACCACAAGAACCTACCCTAAAAATGAGGGTAGCTCAATGACACGCTCAACTAGAGTTGCTCTTCGCGGCTCCCGCGGGGCAAGCATAATGCCCCTCACAAAGCTCTTCTCCGGAGCACCGCACAAGCTTCTTGTGGGCTTCAACAGAGACCACCACCAAGCCATCTAGGAGGTGGCAACCTCCAAGACTAACAAGCACCACTGGCTTGCAACTCGATCATCTAGTGCCACTCGATGCAATCTCACGATGCAATCACACTTGAATCGCTCTCTCACACAATCGAATGATCGCTGTCAAGCATATGTGAGATGGAGGGCTCCCAAGCACTCTCAAGCATGGACACAAAGTCCCCCGAGGTGTTCAGCACCAGCCAGGGCCAAGACCACCTTCTATTTACAGCCCCATGGGCGAAACTAGCCATTACCCCTTCACTGGGCAAATTTCGGGACGACCGGACGCTCCGGTCAGATTGATCGGACGTAGGACCTCAGCGTCCAGTCGCTCGATGCTTGCCATGTGTCATCGGCTTCAAACGTTGTTTGCCCGATCTCAATGGTCAAGTGATGATCGGACGCAGATGCTTAAGTGACCGGACACACCAACACCAGCGTCTGGTCATTTCCAGTAAGCATCCAGTCACGACCGGAAGCGTTCGGTCGGTCACGATCAGACGCAGCATCAATGTCCAGTTCTTCTCCAACTTCTCTACGTCACCTACATCACCGTACATCAGCCTAACCGGATGCACCGTGCCAATGTCTAGTCACTTTTAGCGCTAGCGTCCGGTCGAAGACTGACGCTGCGTGTTCTCTGCTGCCACTCACCGGACGCAGGAACCCAGTGTCCGGTCACCACATGACCAGCGTCCGGTCCACTCTGTGAGACCCTGTCTTTTTTATATAGGGCGCTGGTGGCACCATCGGACTCTTCACACTCTATGGGCGGACACTCTACTGGTGGAGTTTCGAACTCTTCTCGCCTCCGTTCCATCACCGAGTTGATCCACATCAACTCCAACTTCATCTCCTTTATAAATGTGCCAACACCACCAAGTGTACACCACCATGTGTATGTGTGTTAGCGTTTTCACAACCATTTTTTAAAGGATTAGCCACTTAACTTGCCACGCCACTCAATCCTAGCGACGATGCAAAGTTAGATCACTCGAGTGGCACTAGATGACCGATATGCAAATAAGTTTGCCCCTCTTGATAGTACGGCCATTTATCCTAAACCTGGTCATAAACTTCTCTACACACCTATGACCAGTGAAATGAAATGCCCTAGGTTATACCTTTGCCTTACGCATTCCATTCCATCTCCTCCAATGTCGATGCAACACATGCACCAACATGATCAACAATGATATGATCCACTTCATATCATCACATGATCATATTGGTTCATCGATCTTGACTACACTTGCTTTTCACCATTGCCTTCGTCCATTGGCACCAAATCTTGCTTAAGCTTCACCGCCATGCGGTCCATCGCTCCAAAGCCTCCAACTTGCCCTTCACGCTTGCAACCGGTCCATCAAGCCAAGTCATGTCTTGATCTTCTCCACCATGATCACATGACTCAATGTCATGTCTCATTTGCAATGAGCTCCTTCATCATCACATGTGTGAGCTTTGCAACATCTTCAAGCCATTTTCACCTTCATGGCATATGTTGCTCACACACATGTACCTGTGGACTAATTACCTATGTATCTCACATAAACACAATTAGTCTACCTAGGTTGTCACTCAATTACCAAAACCACACAAGGACCTTTCAAGCGCTCTAGTCGGCTCACCTCGTAGGTGGTGACAGAGTAGCGCTAGTAGGCCTCGTCCGACATGTGGACGAGCTCGTGAAACTCTTGTTGATCATCTGAAGATGACAACGAGCATGAGACCACCTTCCAGCTGCCGCCGTGGCATGAGAAACGGCCCTAGAAGCACACACGATCAATGCAGGTTCAACTCTAAACTCAGACATCATTTGAGCACTCACCCCTATTCACGTAGGCAAGCTCAAAGGCGCAACGGTGGCCCACCAGCCTCTGGAAACTCCTCTTGCTGGCGCATGCCGCAATCCATTCTGGCTGGTGAAGAAAGGATTACGAGCGCACGAGAGCAAGAACAAGGAAGTGGTAGGGCGGGTGACTCAGAGCGGATGCCTCTCCTGTTGTACCACTCTAAGCATATTTATAACCACAGTGGACATTTGAGATGCACACGCGCTCACTAACATTTACTATCCGCTTAGGGAATCCCACAGTGCAGGTGAAATGATCAGAAGGAAGGCAGAGCGGTGGTTGCCCACGTAGTGGCATAGACCAAGTAAGCCTTGCGTGTTCCCACTCTTTCCATATCATTTCGATTTATGCCCCTACGTTCCGCGGCGCACGACTGCTCTTGAGTGGGTGCCATTACGCCACGACGTGACCGAGGAGGCCAACCGCCCCCCAAGGCCATGTCCAGAATGATCCACCGCAACCACAACCCCATGTCATGCTTAGGAAACCCACTCTTGGGCCAGCCCTTAGAAGGGCTCATGGCCACAAAGGGATGGCGGTAGGGTGATACAGGCCCCTATGGCTCTAATCGGTGGTGCGGAGCCACAGGGCCATCTCTCTCTATGTTCGAGTCATTCGCTTGGAAGTCACCTGGGTTGACACCCTTTGGACGAAGGCATATTTCCCTGACCGCTGTGGAGGTGCTCGGGGACGAACGAGTTTGACGGACAGCAATTTATGGTACCCATCGACCCCGATGAGGCGCACTGCTCCGACCATGTGGTTACGGTGGACATGCCTCTCCCCGCATGGGGCAAAACCAAACTTGCTTGTCACAAGGCAACACGACCTCTTGAGGTCAACAAGCATGCTAGGGAAAAGCGTGGCAGGTACCCGTGACCTCGTAAGGAGTCAAGGCCAAGCTACGACCAACTCCACCCTACGTCTAGAGACTCACAAAATGTCAGAGGTCCATGACCTCTCTGGGAGAGATCAACAAAGCAAAATAGCTAGGGTAACATAGTGGAGACTTCCTCGTGAAGTGATGCGAAGCCCAAAGTGTGATCATGGCTCGGTCACATGGAAAAAACAAAAAGGTCCAAGACCTATGGGCCAACGCACGATCTTAAAAAACCTTGCAACCACGCAAAAAGAGGTCGGAGATATGACTCCTCGCATTATTAGCACGAAACAATCCTCCCAGCGGCCCTAGGCCAAAAAATATGACCCCGATCTTAAGGCTCGGGGGCTCACTATTGGTATAAATTAATGCACATAGAATAATCCGCAAGTGCACGGATATTATACCGATGTAGCACTTCACTAGGAGTACCTAGTTTTATATCAAACTTGAGGAAACATGTGTGAGAATAACCAAATCTAACTTATCCCAACTTCATAATCAAGGCTAGATAATAGGAGTGTAGAGGAGACTACTAAGGTCTTCTAGTTCTAACTTCAGTAAGCTTTGTCTTCTATTGTTCAATTTTGAGGATAATACTAGAGAAAACACAGAAAGAGTATGTTTTCTATAGCAATATTGTCCTACTAGGACTACTAACAGGAGGTGGACTATAGAGGATTCAATGAGGCTATAAGAGTCACCCTCGCGAGCTACCACTGATCTGAAAAATAGGGTACATCTACGAGTAACTGAGTCTAAGCACCACGCTTACACTACGAATACTACTTTAACCCAGGAGCTACAAGGATTAAAGTACTCAAAAGAGAGTCGCAAACTAGAAGAACAATATGAACAAGATGCTTACTTGAATTAGAAGTCATACCAGAGAAATCTCAGAAGCAAGCTCAGGAAGAACATGATTCTGCCAGGTACAAGCCACAGAGAGAGTACCGACAGGCCGAGACTCCTCAAGAACTTTTCCCTCACACTCTATCTCTCTATTTCTAGAACTAGACTAGATCCTATGGAGGACTAATCTTCTCTTGATTGCTAGCCCTCATCCTAGTGGACATGTATTAGGGTTTCTGGCTTCTCAGCTCTCAGGATCAAATGATGCTTATGCCTGGGGGAGAGGCAGGGGCTAGATTATATAGCCCTAAGGGTCCAACGTGAGCCCTTGGATCAAACTAACTTAAGCAACAGCCTAGATGCATCCTCAAAGGCAGTGTGAAACCGATGTAGGAAGCTAGCTGACAGGTGGGCCCACTAGGGGTCGAGCGACCAGATAGTGGGGTTAGGTGGCCCCACATGTCATCCTCTGGTCCTCTGCTTTGGTGATGTTGCTCCTGGATCCTCATAGAGTCTTCCCACGTAGGTACCGCTGCGAGATTCCGTGTTTTCCTTTGATAATTATGTCCTTCTTGGTGGTTTTCTGATTAAATCCTGCTGGAAACACAGATTCACCAAAACTTATGGAATTTGTCAGTTTAAACCCCTAAGTCTACTTTGGTGATTCATATATACCCTTATGCATGTTTAATTGATGGATAAAATATGTATGATAATTACTGTCAACAACTCCCTCACACTTAGGCTTTTACTCGTCCTCGATAAAAGGTTGGATTACTCAAGACATAACCTTAGGACAAGACATCAACATAAAACCAATCCCAGTTATGCATGTACCACATGATTCAAAGTGTCTACCATGAGACTTTAGGCGGTTGAAGAATGGAACAGCTTGAAACAAATCACCATCTTCCGTCAGTCAAGTCAATTGGAGAAACATTTTAAAAATTTTGAAAACAAAACATAGCTTACCTTCTCCTTTTGTAGTACTCTCAAATCACTTTTGTATATATGGTATTTTTGGATCCTCACCAAGGCATCAATGACATGCCTTCTTTTTGTCTACTTCTAAAAGCTTATGTGGAGCTTAGGTAGGGATGAATATGAAAACATACTTGCATTGCATATATTGTAAACTCAAAATGAGGATCCGAGGAGAAAGATGTCATACTCTTAGATCAAGATGTGCATGTGTGTGGATATATATATGGTGGCTATCCTAATTCTACTATGCTCCTTGAAACATATCTCTCTTATTTGAAACTTGAAAATACCTTTGCAAGAAAACATGTGCTATCTTATTCATCTTTTTTTCAGGCAGGCATCTGAGTACCCATTGTTTTCAATATCTCGAACACTTGTCCATTTTTTTCAATACTCTTTCTTTGAATAACTTTTGCATAGCCACATGCCTCTTTTTCTGCAATTGAAACTTTTCAAGAAAGACATTTACAAGAACTTGGAGCATTTATCCTATCAAACATATTTTTGTGTCTATTCCTAGTGTAGGAGTAGAACATTTTTGGGTGGATAAAAAACATGTTGTTGCATACCCCTAGTGTAGGAGCAGCAGATATATGTGGAGTGTACATGATCTTGATCTTGGGAGCATGATAAGTTTCTCAACAAGGGTCACAAGGCTTGATCAAACTCAATACAATAACAAGTAGTATATATAGAAGGTTTCTCTAGTCTATATATGGCTCTGGTGGGATATTGCTTACCACAAAGGAGAGGTGTAGCTATTCTTTTTACTTTTTGAAATAAAATTCTCCAATAACAAGACATCAAGATTCAAGTTCTCATTATTCTACTATATCTCATTCCACAACAACTTAAGTAACATGGGGTCCCTAATAACAAGTTCCCAACTATAGCATGACTTCCAGGAAAAGTATTATATGAGTCTATCCTTAAGTCGTGACTGAAATAATCTTCCCTGATGTTTTAAAGTTGTTTATTAATGGATTTTCAATTCGGTTCGAAACAGAAAGCGAAACATATAAAAGTAGAGTGTATTGGGCTCATACCTGACCGTGGACGAAGTGCGAGGCGAGGCGGTGCTGTGGTGGGCCGAGCGGCCCATGTAATAGGCTGGGCAGCCCACTATCAGGCCCGTCTCGGTCCAACTTTAGTGAGCACAGTTCTTGGTCCATTGCTTCCTGAATTTCGTGATCTTCACAATTGGATCTCATCTTTGTTGTCGCGGTGTGTCTCCCCCACACTTGTTTTCCTATATATCTTTATACACAACATGTGGAGACAAACACATATCCGAAAGAAATAGCGAGCATATAAGATTTCATTAATATAAAGCTCTTTATTACACAAGCACACATTAAGCACACACTTTTTTCTGACCTAACACAAACTTTAATATCCTAACCATCTGAGCTAAGCGACAAACCTAAACATTAAACACGATCACACTTAACCTAACACTTGTGCCTTATCACTCGACCTATTACTTAGTTTTACTTCTTATCCCCAAGACAACGAGAAAGGATAGAGATTTTGCTTTTTAAATTCTTTCGCTGGAGATGTTCTAATTCCATCCTATTATGCATGGCTTCGATAGTCCTAATGAGGAGATGGGTCTTTTCTTGGAGGGTTGTGGCTGCCTGAGTAAGGAGATCAACTCTCTTCTCAAGGGTTGCCATAGTCGTCCTCTGACGCTTCTCTTCCCTCTCTAGTGGAGCTAGGGCAGACCTCATCGGTGTCTCCTTCGGTGGAATGATCTTGATCTACCCTAGTGCAACTTAGACTCCATCAAAAGCAACTTGGGGTGTGGCCGTAGTATACTTGGCACATGTGACCTCCCCGAACTTGTTGGTCTTCACGCTCATCAACGTCTCATTGGGCCTCGAGGGAAGGAGTTTGATATCCTTTGGCACTTGGATCATCAGGCCCTTCATCTGCTATGGCTTGTCCTTCAGGAGTAGACGCTCTTACAACGGAGGGAGTGTCGGTTGATGAACTTGGGCATAGTAGGATTGCTCATAGCTTCTTCTTGGAGGAACCGAAGCTACATGCTTGGGAGGAACAATGGCTAGGGGGAGATGTTCTCCTATAGGGATGATGGCTAAAGACTCATCTACAGGAGGTGGCTTCCTTGGGTTGGTCCCGAAGGGGATGATTTGCTTGTCAGCCATGGGAACTAGGAGAGGAGGGGAGCTTCGTAGATGTTGGAGGAGAAAGCTTTGATGGGATGGTTATGGAGATAGGCTGGGGCTCGTTTATATAGAGGGGTTCAACTTGCAGCAGGGGTCAAGATCTATCCATATGAGGTCTCATAACGAGAAAAACAGAATGCATCGAAAAACTATGGGATTACGAAGAGGAAGGATCTAGAAAACACGAGAGAGTTGACAGGACGCGAGAGACACTAACAATGGACTAGGGTGGCCTCTAGGTGGGGCTAGCAGGCCCCACATGTCGGGGTCTTGGGGTGATTTTTCTTGTGGTGGTTTCTAACTCCTATCTAATCCTAAAAAGTATATTTTGTATTACGAAATGTTACGGAGGATGGTAGTGGTGTAATTTATGGTAAAATTAGAAAATTAACCACATCCAAATCCTCCGGTGGTTTTTTAGGTTCTAGAAAGATCTTAAGAAGATGGCCATTTACCTTGAATAATGTACCTTCATCATTTTGATGTGTTACTGCTCCATGCAACGAAGTGCTTATCACCTTGAATGGTCCTTCCCATTTGCTCCAAAGTTTTCCATGTTCAAATAATTTAACCCTAGAATTAAAAAGTAATACTTTATCTCCTGTGGCAAACTCCTTCTTCTTGATCCTCTTATCATGCCATCTCTTTGTCCTCTCCTTGTATATCTTGGAGTTGTGAGATATGCTTTCTCTCGCCATTCATCAAGCTCATAGAGTTGCTTCTTCCTATAAGTTCCTGCAGCTTCAAAGTCCATGTTCCATCGCTTGATGGCCTAGTGAGCTTTGAATTCTAGCTCAATAGGTAGATGGTAGGGTCTTTCCATAGACCAATTGATATGGTGACATCCCCAGTGGTGTTTTATAGGCCATTCTATAAGCCCATAATGCATCAGGTAATCGATCTTTCCATGCAGTTCCCATCTCGTTGACGGTCTTCTATAGAATGTTCTTGATTTGTTTATTTGATGTCTCTGCTTGGCCACTTGTGTAAGGGTGATACGGAGTAGCAACATTGTGATGGATCCCATGCCTTGACAAGTAATTGTGAAAATTCTTGTCAGTGAAGTGAGTTCCTCCATCACTAATCACCATCCTTGGAACTCCAAATCTTAGAAATATTATCTCTTCAAACATCGTCTTAGAGTGTTTTGCATCAACAGTTCTGCATGGTATGGCTTCAACCCACTTAGAGACATAGTCAACTGCCACCAAGATATATTCACAGTGCTTTGACTTTAGAAACGGTCCCATATAATCGATTCCCCAGACATCAAAGAGCTCGATCTAGAGGTTGTTGGTGAGTGGCATGGCATCTCTTGAATTAATATTCCTGTGCCTCTGACATGCTCCACACCTCCTAATGAAGTCCTTCGTGTCTTCATACATGGTTGGTCAAAAGAATCCACTTTGCTAGATCTTAGAATGAGTGCGGAATGCACCATAATGCCCTCCATATGGTGATGAGTGGCATCATTCTATGATCTTGATGCCTTCTTCTGCCAGTACACACCTTCTAAGTAGGCCATCAGAGAAAACTCTAAAGAGGTACGGTTCATCCCATATGTGGAGACGACTTTCATAGATAAGCTTCCGTTTATTCTCCCCTGGTGGTACATAACCTGCAACCATAAAGTTAACAATATTTTCGTACTAGGGGTCGGATTTTGTGACCTTGAAGAGTATGTCATCCTACCGCGAATCATTGATGGGTAGTTCCTATGAATTCTTAAACTGCATTCTAGACAAGTAATCGGCAACAGAATTTTCTACTCCTATTTTATCTTTTATTTCTAAATCAAATTCTTGGAGTAGCAAAATCCATCTTATTAATATGGGTTTAGCATCTTTCTTAGTGAGCAAGTATTTTAAAGCAGCATGATCAGTATAAACAATCAACTTAGCTCCTACTAAGTAAGATCTAAACTTATTAATAGCAAAAACAACAGCCATGAGTTCTTTTTCAGTTGTTGCATAATTAAGTTGAGGTCATGTCAGAGTTTTACTAGCATAAGCAATTGCATGATGCCTCTTATCTTTAGTTTGTCCTAAAACTGCCCCCACAACATAATCACTAGCATCACACATGATTTTAAAAGGTAGCAACAAATCAGAGGGTTTAATGATTGGTGCAGAGATGAGTGCTTTCTTAAGAATATTAAAAGATTTCAAGCACGCATCATCAAATTCAAAGGGAACATCCTTAGCCAAAAGATTTATTAGTGGTCTAGCAATATGTGAAAAATCTTTTATAAAGCGGCGGTAAAAACCAGTATGACTAAGAAAACTGCAAATCCCTTTGATATTTATAGGAGGAGGTAACTGTTCGATTACTTCAATTTTAGCTCTATCTACCTCTATCCCTCTTTCGAACACCAAGTGTCATAGCACTATTCCTTCTCTAACCATAAAATAACATTTTTCCCAATTAAGGACTAAGTGCTTTTCTTCACATCTTTTTAAAACCTTGTCTAAATTTTTAAGACAATCATTAAAAGTTTTTCCATAAATAGAAAAGTCATCCATGAAAACTTCCATGATCTCTTCAATCATATCAGAAAATATAGACATCATGCATCTTTGAAAAGAAGCTAGAGCATTACATAATCCAAAAGACATTCTACGGTAAACATATGTTCCATATGGACATGTAAAGGTGGTTTTGCTCTGGTCATCTGGATGAATCAGTATCTGGTGATAACTTGAATACCCATCAAGGAAACAAAAGAAAGAATGATTCGCTAGTCGCTCCAATATTTCATCAATGAAAGGCAACGGAAAGTGATCTTTCTTTGTTGCCTTGTTAAGTTTTCGGTAGTCAATACACATCCGCCATCCAGTGATGGTTCTTTAGGGGATTAATTCATTCTTTTTATTTTTAACAACAACCATGCCTCCCTTTTTAGGCACAACCTGAATAGGCTAACCCACTCACTATGCGGCACAGGATAGATAACCCCGACATGTAAGAGTTTTAAAACCTCATTCTTAACAACCTCTCATTGCATTATTAAGCCTACGCTAGGGCTCCCGAGAAGGTATAGAGTTAGGATCTGTAGGGATGCGATGGATGCAAAGAGCAGGGCTAATTCCCTTTAGGTCTTGGAGCGAGTAGCTAAAGGCAGAACGATGTTTATCTAAGACAGTTAGCAAGCGTAGGGATTCTTCCTGAGAGAGTTTATCACTTATGATCATAGGAGAATCCTAATCATTATTAAGAAAAGCATATCTAAGACCAGAAGGCAATGGTTTAAGCTCAATGGTTGGCTTAGGTGGTTCTAGCAATTCATCTAGAGGTTCGGATTCCGTCGGATTTTCAACTTCCTCCTCGATGAAGAACTGGGCATCATCTTCAAGGTTGGGTTCAATCAAATAATCAAGAGATGCAACCTTAACCTCTTCCATTGGGTCTTCCTCAGGAATTGGCTCACTCTCAGCATTTAGAGAATGAGTAATGGGTATAGAAAGTTTAAAGTTTTTCCTAAGTTTTATATTCAACTTCCCCATTTGGCCTTCTTGGATAAGTCTTCCAATTGGTTGTCCTATCAACAGGTAAAACTCCATAATATCAAAGATATAAAAGCTCAAATAAACTCTAGTTCTGTTGACATGGATAGGGAGGACATAGAAAATTCCCAAACTTAGGAGAATGTGTCCTGAAAGACCTTTCAATAACTTTGTTGTGGTGTTCTGATAAATCAAGAGCAAAACATTCAGACATGATATTAATACCCACAACTGGATTGTAAAGAGCATCAAAAGAAGCTTTATTAATTTAACAATGAATAGATATAGAAGGTGAATCTAAATGAATCACATCAGAGGAAAGCTCTAATTCTTCTAGCCATTTATTGCTTATAATAGACACTAGCTCCTTCGTTGTCTTTTTAAGGAAAGCTTCTTCAGAAGGATTTAAAGGTTCTTTATTCAATGATTTCCTAGACTTCTAGGGTCTCCTCATGGTATGGTAATTCGAGGTGTTTCTATATTCATCAAAAAGTTCATCCTCGAATTCCAACATAAAATCCAAAATCAGAGTTTCTGCCTTTTCCGATGGTTCAGGATTTGGGACAGCTAAAGTTGGTGATGGGTCTGGTAAAGATTCAGGTTTGGCTCTCTAGGATTCTTCCTCTAATGGGTTGTCTTCTTCTTCCTCAGGGATGCTCTCTAAGGTTTTTGTAAGAATGCTTCTCCCCGCATTTGCGGAGACATGCAAGAATGAGCCTCCTAAGGCCGTATTAAGAAGTGTTGAGGATTCCCTATCAAGACCCATATAAAAGTGTTGAAGAAGAATAGGGTCTTGGATGGCAAGGTCAGTGACAGTATTGATAAGAGTATTAAAGCGTTCCCATGCCGTGCCTATAGATTCTTTTTTCTTTTATTTAAAAGATTGAACCTCTGAACGGAGTTTGACTACCCTAGAGATGAGAAAGAATTGCAAGCAAAAGCTAGAATATAGGGCTCCCCAATCTCCTTGTCTACTCCCTATAGTAAGATTATACCAACGTTTAGCTTTTCCCATCAAGGAGAAAGGAAAAAGCTTTCATCGTAAGGTTTCGTCAGACATGCCCGCAATGTGCAAGCATGCATAGGTCTGCTCAAACTCATTTAGGTGGGAATAGGGGTTTTCATCATCTTTGCACGAAAAGGGTTGATCCTGAACCATATTAACTAAACACGGGCATAGCTCATAGCTAGGTGTTAGGATAGGCTTTGAAGACTCTTTTGGCTGTAGGCTTGCGCTCGTGGGTGCACCATATTGGTAAATAGAGGTGGATAATAGATCCATGGTAAAAAAGAATAAAAGAAAAGATAAAAGTATAATACAAGGATAAGCTAGGTTCAAAGTTAACTCAACAACCTTCTCCCCGATAATGGCGCTAGAAATGCTTGTTGGTATAAATTAATGCACATAGAATAATCCACAAGCGAACGGATATTATATCGATGTAGCACTTCATCGAAAGTACCCAGTTTTATATCGAACTCGAGGAAACTTGTGTGAGAATAACCAAATCTAACTTATCCCAACTTCACAATCAAGGCTAGATAATAGGAGCGTAGAATAGACTACTAAGGTCTTCTAGTTTTAACTTCGGTAAGCTTTGTCTTCTATTGATCAATTCTGGGGACAATATTAGAGAAAACACAGACAGAGTATGTTTTCTATAGCAATATTGTCCCGCTAGGCCTACTAACGGAAGGTGGACTATAGAGGATTCAATGAGGCTATAAGAGTCACCCTTGTGAGCTACCACTGATCCGAAAAATAGGGTACCTCTATAAGTAATCGAGTCTAAGCACCATGCTTACACTATGAATACTACTTTAACCTAGGAGCTACAAGGATTAAAGTACTCAAAAGAGAGTCATAAACCTAAAGAACAATATGAACATGATGCTTACTTGAATTAGAAGTCGATTATCAGAGAAATCTCAGAAGCAAGCTCAAGAAGAACTTGATTGCTAGCCCTAATACTGGTGGACATATGAATTATGGTTTCTGGCTTCTCAGTTCTTAGGATCAAATGAGGCTTATGTCTAGGGGGAGGCAAGGGCTAGATTATATATCCCTAAGGGTCCAACGTGAGCCCTTGGATCAAATCGACTTAAGTAACGGCCTAGATGCATCCTCAAAGGCGGTGGGAAACTGACGTAGGAAACTGGCTGATAGGTGGGCCCACCAGGGGCCGGGTGATCCCACATGTCATCCTCTGGTCCTTTGCTTCGGTGACGTGGCTCCTAGATCCTTCTAGAGTCTTTCCACGTAGGTATCGCAGCGGGATTCCGTGTTTTCCTTTGACGATTTGGTCCTCCTTGACGGTTTCCTGATTAAATCCTGCTAGAAACACAGATTGATCAAAACATGTGGAATTTATCAGTTTAAACCCCTAAGTCTACTTTGGTGATTCATTTATACCCTTATGCATGTTTAATTGATGGATAAAATATGTATGATAATTACCGTCAACACTCGCTACACACACAAGGGGAACCCAAACGTGAGAAAGGAGCGTTCTTTTCACCCAAACCCCAAAAGTACAAGAGCATTTGAATCACTTGAAAAGTACTAAACTACGGTGCCATCACCAAGGCAGCATAGCACTACAACCTCTAGGGCGGAGATACACTAGGTAGAAAGGGACAGGGCAGGATCTAGCCCGTAGGCCACCACCATCGTGCTTTGGAAAGCATGATGGAGACACCAAGTGATGGTAACGCCTTCCCTGAACCACCAACAACTCCCAAAGACTGCCTATAGGGTCTAGGGGAAGCTGGTTGTAGTCCTTGGTGCTCGTGTTTCAGTGACCCAAAACCTACGGGATCGGGGAAGCGCTAAAATCACATGGTTCTGCGGTTGGCCTAAACACCGCCTCAATCCCCCCTTACTCGCAAACTACCTTCTAGCACCTATTGTTGGAAGGGGCAGCGCCGGCTTCCGGCCACCACAAATGACCCCCAGTGGATCACATGCTTGGAGCCTCATGGTTCTCTTCAAATCCCTCTCTCTCTTCCCTTTTTCAAGCTTGGCCTCTCAGAGGGAAGCTAAAAGCAATACATAGACGTGGCTGAAGGTGGTTCGAATGGTAATGTCGGGGTTATAACCCCGGGGTGGCCCTAGGCACCGATTATTTAGCAGGTTGCACGGCTCACAATATAGTAGCTAACGAAAGGCCCGAACGACCGAGGCCCAGCGAAAGCCGAGCGGAGTCATCCCTGACCTCTTCCACTCGCCTTAGCATACAACACTCGTAGGACGCATGACCTCTCCCTGTCATGACCCCCAGAAGGGATGGGGGAGGTCAAGAGCAGCTAGGCATGCTTGCTCTAACAAGAGCAAGCATTCTGCACTGACTCTGTAAGGACCAAGAGGACAACAATCACCTCGGTCTAGTCAGACATCATCCCTTTGCCATGCTGCACCGACAAGACAACACCACACCATGGTGGAAATGGGTATGATACCCACCGTCCAAACATGGACCGAATAGACGCTTGTATGATCCCATCCACCATGGGATGGGATCCATGATAAGGGACTCGATGAAGAGGCCATCTAGACTGGTAGAGCGCCTCGACCTCGACGATTAGGGTCATGGCCCTTGGTCCCGCAAAGCGACCAGATGAACGACGACCTAGGGCGACTACCTACTTTGGGTATGACGCCCCTGGGAACCAGGAGATGATGACGAAGGCCACGACAGACACCACATTGCATAGGATGGCTAACGAAACACCATCGAGGCTACAGTGCCACCACGACTGGCACAATAGCGCCACACCACACCCTATTGCAATGTGGCTAGAAGATCATGACGATAGCCATGACCGAACGTGCACCAGAAGATGGCATAGCTTGCAAGCCAAGTTAGCTAGGACCTCCCTTAGGCTCTTGACCCTTCGGTCGGAAGAACCTCCTGCTTTGTATGTGCCCTGGCCCTAAAATCTATATAAGGGCAGCCAGGGCACCCTCTCTAGAAATATTCTGAATCCTCTACCATTCCATTCATTCACCATTGTAGTAGGGCTCCTAGAGCTTCTCCTCGAGTAGCCTTTCATCTAGCATAGGACCTTCCTCCATTCTTGCACCCCCATTATAAGAACTTCAGAGCATTCAAGCGAGGAACATGCACTCGATCATCTCTGAGACTGGACGTAGGGCTCCGGCCAGAATCAGTATAAATCCTCGTGTCTATTAGATGCTGCCATCATCTTTCTAGAGCAACACGATAATCGTATAAGTTTACTAGTCTGGTTTATAAAACACCGACAAGTGAGGAGACACCTATTTATAGGCCCAAAGGCAAACAGAGTTGCCCAAGGTTCCCACGCCACGTGGTGCACCATGGGAGGTCGCAGCTAATGTCAGACGCCTACGTAAGGTCGGGAAATTGAGACCCTTCCAAAGGCAGGGCCGGTACGACATCGACGAGACCGCTCGTCCCCGCCTGGGTCATGAGCCTCAATACGCAGCGCACTAACGTGGCTAGGCTCAACAGTCACGCACCGCACCGTTAGGGCCCCCTGGCGGGACGGGACGTAACAGTCACCTACCGCATTGAACGCACCAACTCGCAAGGGGTCGAGCTTCAAAGCTCGAGCCAGCCACGACTACGAACCCGTACTCAACACTTACGCATCTCAGCGCTTTCACGATCACTTCATGATGATAAAAATGTCTGAGGGCTACTGTCGACGTTATGATACTCTGGGTATCTCAAGGCACTGATAAGTTAGCCACTCGGCAACCCATGATACCAAAAGCTAAGCTTGAGCCCAAACGACCGAGGCCCAACTAAGCGAAGCGGACCGGGCCAATCTCTAAGATCGGGGCCGGTCATGACCCCTCCCTTCTGCCTTAGCCACACGCTATGTAGCAGCTCATGACCTCTCGCCGTCCCGACCCCACCAAGCGCGTCTGCTCTGACAAGAACAGACATGTCGCACTGACCCCGCAAGGACCGAGGGGACAGCGGTCACCTTGGTCCGGTCAGACGCCATCCCTGCGCCACGTAGCAGAGACAAGACAACAACACCGAGCGGTGATGACAGGTACAGAGGACCTCCATCCAAACAAGGCCCGACAAGATGTATGTACGATCTCACCCACTATGGAGTGGAATCCACGATAGTGGCCTTGACTTAGAGGCCATCCAAGCCAGCGCACGGCCACGGCCCCAGAGCTCGGGATCGTGGCCACCAATTCCACAAGCAGCAAAACGATCGGTGACCCAGAGGTGGCTACCTACTCTCGTACAACGTCCTCGGACGATCAGGAGGCGATGACGAAGACCACAGTAGGATCACGTCGCGTAGGACGGCTGGCGAAACATCGTCGTGCCCACAGTGCCGCCATGACAGGCACTGTGGCACCACGTCACGCCATGCCGCGATGTGAGCACAAGACCATGACAACAGCCATGCCAAGACGTGCACCACAAGACGGCGTTACTTGCAAGCCAAGTTAGCTAGGCCCCCTCTCTCAGGCTTACGATCCTTCGATCGGGAGAAGCTTCTCCTTTGTATGTAATCTAGCCCCGGACTCTATATAAGAACAGTCAGGGCCTTCTTTCGAGGGGATCCCTATCATTCTCCATTCTCATCGGGCTCTCGAAGCTTTTCTTCGGGTGGCCCTTCTCCTAGCTCTAGCTCTTCTATCTCTTCCATCATTCTTACACCTCCGTTGTAAGAACTTCAGAGCATTTGAGCGAGAAACACACACTCGATCATCTCTGAGACTGGACGTAGGGCTCCGGCCTGAAACATTATAAATTCCCGTATCTTTTGGATGCTACTATCATCTTCGTAGAGGAGCGTAGCATTCGTATAGATTTAATAGTCCGATTTACGAAACACCGGCACTATTCAAAGTTGAAGCAGAGGTAATTACAAGGAGACGAGGATTCATAAGAGATGGATGGAACATAAGAGTCGCGATCAATCAAACATTGAAAAGATGACACATGAGTCCTTTGGCTGGGGTGCCTGCGATCTGCGATCTACCCGTGAGTCACGGAACCTGTTTTATTTTGGTTCTTTTTTTACTTGTAGTGTATTTTATACTGAAGAAATCCTGGTGATTTTCATTTAAGAATCAAGTACGTTGTCTTGCTGTATGCTACTTTGACGTAACTATACATTGCAGATTATAAGACGGAGGTGATAGATCAACCAATCCTGATGTAGAAAAAGAATTGTAAGTAGTGAGGAAAAAAATGATTCTACACTTGATTTTTGACTTTGCTCGCTGCAGTTAGCCCCTTGTGGATGAGCAGGCGTCAGTCACATAATTTGGCCGGCCCTGTTTGTTTATATCGGTGCTTGATTTATTGTAGAAGAAAAATATTATTTATTTATTAAAAAGTACCGAGGTAGTTAAGCGGTGACGGTACAAGATCTCTGCAACTGCAAGAAGGCTGCGACATGCAATCACTCTGACCAATCAAATCACGTGGATCACTGAATCCCTCTATTTTTCTTTCTTTTTCTTTAATAGTGAAAGCACCATGCTACGTTTCACCGTATAGTATTGCGAGAGGGAAAAAAATTGCGAGAGATCGAAAGCAAAGGGCCGGGCAGGATTTGGCGAAATCTGCTCAAAAGCTACGTACTCCTATCATAGCAAATCACAGCAAACATGAGGAAGCTGCTGCTGAGCGCAGCAGCCATCAGGATCGGAAACGGAAAGACCGAAAGAGAGGTGTCCGTCGTCCGTCCATGTGATGACCAGCAGTGCAGCGCGCATGGCTGAATCATGCGTGTTTCTCTTTCCGTTGTCATTGCAAAATCCCAAAAGGACAATGCAAGGTAGCAGGTACACCGATCAGCGATCATATATAATTGAGTTGATGCTTGATGCGTCGATAATGATCGGCCATTGCACGCACAACAGCGACAGAACTCGTGTCCGTCAGGACTCAGGACCAACAGATTAGCGCCAAGTTTTTTTATTATTGCCTCGAGACTTTCGATTACAAGCTGTAGTGTGATTAGCGCCGAGTTGGCTTTACCGAAGGACATATACTACTAATAAACAAGCGAGGAGGCTACGCCTGCCTTGCACCACACACATACCAGCCAGCCAGCAGGTTGGGAACTACCGTCAGTCATACTTACTGCTACTTCATCCACAAAAGAATATAATTCTTATTTTTCAAGAAGTCAGACCATGTGAATTTTAGTTAATAAATTTATATAAAAAACTACTAACATTCATGATACAAAACAAGTATAATTAGATTAGTTATAGAATATATTTTCATGATAAATTTATTTAAAGACATAAATGCTAAGATTTTTTTCAATAAACTTAGTCAAACTTCATCAACCTTGACTGCACGTATCCCATAATTACATTCTTTTGTGGACGGAGAGAATACATACCGCTGCCTTATCTTTTTGGCGAATAGCTATTTTGGTCCCTCGGCTGTTACTCGAGACTCAGTTTTGTCCCTAAACTTTCAAAACGGCTGTTGTTGTCCTCAAACTCTACTTTTAGACTCAATTGCATCATAGAATTATGATCGTTTTAGTCCTCAAACTTTACGTTTTGGGCTCAATTTTAAAGAACAAAATACACTTTGATGGTTTATGGATGAAATTGAGACCAAAATATAAAATTTGAGGACTGAAACGATCATCTTCTTAGTTGTAGGATAAAATTGAGCTTAAAACTAAAGTTTGAGGACATAAACGACCGTTTTAAAAGTTTAAGGATAAAATTGAGCCTTCAGTAATAATTAAGAGACCAAAATAACTATTATACATTGTTTTTTTTATCTGTCCGTTTTTTTTTTTGACAACAACTGTCCGTTGTTTCAATCCCAAGCATCAGACAACGGTACCCGATTACTCAATGTATATACAACTAGTGCTGTCTACTTAACGCTAGTATTATCGAGCCTGTAATTATCGCAACAGTACAGTACTACTGCAGTACAGTTGTACAGTAACGAACGCTTTCCAGACCAGGCACAACTACCGACTTTTTTGTTTTTAGCTTTTTTTTAAAGATATTCACAAATACGCCCCTGGTGGCATCATTTCAAAAAATATACCCTGACTCCGGCGTTGTGACAATTGGCACCAAGGTTGTACGTCTTGTCGCCAATTGCTTTGGCGCCGAGGTACAGTCAATTTTTAGGTGTCGCTGACGTGGCTGCCTGTGTGGCGCGGATGTGGCATGAGCTCGGCGCCGTGGGTCTTGGCGCCTAGCTCGACGTCAATTGCTACGGCGCCGAGCTATGAAAATTAACAAATTTGAATTTTTACCATGACTTGGATATTGATAAATGTGGCTAACTCTATAGTTTTTACGATGACTTGCTATTGAATCACTTAAAATAATCTAGAAATACTTAGAACAAAAAATGATCAAGGATTTATGTTCATGAACTAACCTAAAAATGCTTCTAAGTGTTGATCAATAGTTAACTTCTTTTTTCACGATGTTGTTTTGACCAGGGTAAAACTATAGTTTCTTTTCTAGATATGAAGTTTGACCTTTAATAGAAGTTCTAGTTTGAGTTGAGTACAACAAACTTTGCTTTTGGACCTAAACCTAAATCAGTCTTTAACATGGTCGAATAGTGACCACAAGTTTGAATACAGTGCTGTTTTGGTCCCTCCAAAACTTTCTAATCCCGTGATCGCCGGCAATGAATTGACATGTTTGTGACATTTTATCTTTTAAATTTATATAGCAACTTAATTTGATACCTTACTACGAGTTTGAATACTCTCTGAGGAGATGACAACAAAACAAGTCTCGTCAAGTTTGGACTTAGCCACGGTTTACTTGAACTACTTCAGCAGTACTTTTCAGTGAATGAATAATATTTTTCTCTCACAACAAATCAGTATAAGCCAAATTTCAGCATAAGCGAATAGGGCCGATAAAAACCAGACTTAGCCATGGTCATAAATTCTAGACTTAGCCATATTTTCACGTGCTTACATGTCATGACGTGCTTACAAGTGAGGTGTGTTATATCCATGCTTGCATGCCTACATATGCACATACGGTTTGTTGCATGCACGAAGACGTACTACTACTCCGGTTAGCAATGCAACAGACGGATGGAGCCGAGCCCTACATCGCCCGGTCGTGCTGTAGGAGCCGAGACCTATACTGTGCCGCCCGGACATGCTGTACATTTAGTAGATCGCAAATTTTTTATCTTAAGTATTTCTAGATTGTTTTAAGTGATTAAATAGCAAGTCACTCTAAAAGCTCTAGAGTTAGCCACATTTTGTCAATATCCAAGTCATGGAAAAAAATCAAATTTGTCAATTTCCATAGCTCGGGCGCCAATTACTACGGCGCCAAGCTCATGACACATCTGCGCCACGTAGGTAGCCACGTTAGCGATACCTAGAAAATGACCCTGGACCTCGACGCCAAAGCAATTGGCGCCGAGACGTGTAAGCTCGACGCCAATTGTCACGGCGCGAAGGTCAGGGTCTATTTTTTGAAAGGATACCACCAGGGGCATATTTGTGAAAATCATTCAAAAAAGATCAAAAAGCAAAAAATTTGGGCACAACTACTGCCCGTCTGCCACGAGCACTACAGCGCGATTGCCTTCGTCAGCCCACACGTCAGAGACTTCATAACGGCCACTGCGCCGTTGGGCCCATCTTCACGCCTTGCGCGTGTGACCACTCTCCATGCAACCCAATGGGCCAATCCCCCAAGCCTTTTCCCTGTGTGCCATTATGAAAGATGCTTCATTCCTACGTGCACTAAAAAGTTCACATGGACTCTAGTGTCATGATGCTAAACTCTTTTATCCAACACGCCATTCCGTCTTCATTCTATTTGGTTTTGACCGTTTGGTAGCTCTTACATGTGGGACTGGGCAGGAAAAATGTCCATGTTGCCCTTTCAGTCACGGGCATATGTGGATGCTGTGTTGACCGATATTGACTGGCATATCCCTCGGTCTCTCACTCTCTCTTCTCGCTCGACTCCCTCAGTTCCCCAACCCTAGCGGCGGAGGATCCGGCGGCGAAGGCTGTAGCGGCGGCTAGGAGAGAAGACGACAAATCTCTTGTGCTTGTGGCGACGCATGGGGTAGTGGAGCGTGGATTCGATCATGGATCTAGAGGATAGGCGTGGCATGGCGGGAACAAGGGCGTGGTCGAGCGACCGGATTGGCTTCCGGACGAGTGAGTTCACTGCTTCCCCCTTGGTTTTGTGGTGCCCCGTGTTTGTAGTGTTGATTGGTATTTAGTGCCCTACATTTATGCCCCGTGTTTGTAGTGTTAATTGCGTGCTCCTTGTTCATCTGTAGGATGGACGCAGAAAGTAGCTACAACTTAAAAATCTGGATTGTTGCTCCCAATTCTCGTGCACGGTGGTTTTCGTTGAACAAAGTTGTGGATGCTGACTTCACTAACTTCACAGACCTGGTTGCTAAAGTTGTCGACAAGTATCCTCATAACTACGTTGACATAGTGAGATTGTTTTATTTCTGTATGGATAGTAAAGTGAACATCCAAGTGAAAGGTCCTAATATGGCTAGAGGGGGTGAATAGCCTATTTAAAAATCTACAAATCAACTAGAGCAATTTGATTAGTATGACAAATAGCGTAATGCAAACTTGCTCTAGCTCTACAAGGGTTGCAAGCCACCTATCCAATAATTCTAGTTGCAATGATTACTTAGGCACACAAACTTGCTACTCTAAAGAGCTCAACTAGATGAATGTAAACAATAAAGCAAGCTCTCAATTCTAATTACACTAAAGAGCTTGTATCAACTAGTTTGTAAGAATGTAATCAAGTAAGTAGGGTGATTATACCGCCATATAGGGGATGAACCAATTACAAGATGAAGATCAAACCAATCATCGGGAGAATGCAAATGACAAGAGACAATCGATTTTCTCCTGAGGTTCACGTGCTTGCCAACACGCTACGTCCCCGTTGTGTTGACCAACACTTGGTGGTTCGGCGGCTAAGAGGTGTTTCACAAACCTCGTCCACACGATAGGACACTGCAAGAACCGACCCACAAGTGAGGTAACTCAATGACATGAGCAATTTACTAGAGTTACCTTTCGGCACTCTGTTGGGGAAGGTACAACTCCCCTTACAATCATCGGAGATGGCCACAAACAATCACCAACTCGTGCCGATCCTCCACCGCTACTCCAACTGTCTAGGTGGTGGCAACCACCAAGAGAAACAAGGGAAATTCGCAGCGCAATACTTGGTTTCTTGTGAAGTTGTTTAGCTCTTCATGCATAGCATTGATCCAATCAACATCCCTCAAAGCTTCATCTATCTTCTTAGGTTCAATGAATGACACAAATGAGAAATGCTCACAAAATAAAGTCAATATTGATCTTGTTTGCACACCTCTTGAAATATCACCAATGATAGTGTCCAATGGATGATCTCTTACAACATTGGTTGGTTGAAGCACTTGCACTTGATTGCTTGCATTAGATTGATCACTTGGTTGAGATGATGAACTAGCCATTTGTTGATCTTGCACATTGCCATTACTAGTGCTTGCTTGGATTTGATCATGAGAACCACTAGATTGCATATTTGAGTTAGAGAGCACTTGAATCTTGTCATCTTCACCATCAATCACCTCTCTAGGCCTTAACTCACCAATGTCCATGTTCTTCATTGCATTGACAAATTGAGTGCCTTTTACATCATCTAGATTCTCATCTTCCTCTTGGGAACCATTCGTTTTATCAAACTCCACATCATGAACCTCCTCTAGAGTACCATTAGCCAAATTCTATACTCTATAAGCCTTGCTAGTAGTGGAGTAACCAAGCAAGAACCCTTCATCATATTTCTTTTCAAACTTGCTCAATCTAGTCCCTTTCTTTAATATATAGCATTTACAACCAAAAACCCAAAAGTATGCTATATTGGGCTTTCTTTCATTCAATAGCTCATAAGATGTCTTCTCCATCATGGGGTGACAATAGAGTCGGTTGCTATAGTAGCAAGCCGTGTTGATTGCTTCGGCCCAAAATGAATGACTCACATTGTACTCACTCAACATTGATCTTGCCATATCAATTAAGGTTCTATTCTTTCTTTTAACTAGCCCATTTGATTGAGGAGTATACTTGGCCAAGAATTAATGTCTAATTCCAAATTCATCACATAACTTATCAACTCTAGTATTCTTGAATTCACTTCCATTGTCACTTCTAACTTTCTTGATTATTGTTTCAAACTCATTGTGAATACCCTTGACAAAAGATTTGAATGTTGCAAACACATCACTCTTGTCACCAAGAAAGAATACTCATGTGTATCTAGTAAAATCATCCACAATCACAAATCCATATTTGTTTCTACCAATGCTAATGTATATGGTTGGTCCAAACAAGTCCATGTGCATCAACTCAAATGCCTTAGATGTGCTCATCATACTCTTCTTAGGATGTGTGTTACCAACTTGTTTTCCGGCTTGACATGCACTACAGAGCTTATCTTTCTCAAAAGTGACATCTTTCAAGCCTCTAACTAAGTCATGCTTGATTAACTTGTTTAATTGTTTCATTCCAACATGACCAAGCCTTCTATGCCATAACCAACTCATGTTAGACTTAGTGATCAAACATGTTGTCAATTGAGCTTCTCTAGTATTGAAATCAACTAAGTATAGATTCTCATATCTAAATCCTTTAAATATCAAGTTAGAGCCATCTACACTTATGATCTCTACATCATCCACACCAAATATGCACTTAAAACCAAGATCACATAATTGAGCTACCGATAATAGGTTGAAGTTCAAGCTCTCTACTAGTAGCACATTGGAAATACTCAAATTATTGGATATTGCAATCTTACCAAGCCCTTTGACCTTGCCTTTGCCATTGTCACCAAATGTGATACTATCAATCCCATTGCTCTTACTTTCATTGATTGAATTGAACATTCTTGGATCACCGATCATGTGTTGTGTGCACCCACTATCAAGCACCCAATGCCTTCCTCCAGCTTTATAATTTACCTACAAAAGAAGATCAATTCCTTTTAGGTACCCAAACTTGCTTGGGTCATTATAGGTTAGTCACCAAGGTCTTTGGTACCCAAATGGCCTTCTTCTTTGGGCCCACAATTGGTGTACCAATAAACTTAGCCTTCACACCATTGGCACCCTTATAAAGCATGTAACAAGAATCAAATTTGATTGAGGATACATTAGGTAGCTTGTTCTTGTTAGTCTTGCAATTTTGCTCTATATGCCCAACTTGCTTACATCTAATGCAAAACCGACCATTGCCCTTCACAAAGCTAGCTTTGGGAGTGACAAAGGCCGCCTTGCCTTTCTTGGGGGTATAGCCTAATCTCTCTTTATTGAGAGAAACCCTTTGGCTACCCAAGCACTTTAGCAAGCGGGCATCTCCACCATAGCCATTGCCTAAGGCACGAGTGAGCTCATTTATCTCCTTCTTGAGGTTCTCATTTTCCACCATTAGTGATGTATCATTCATAGGTGGAGTAGAAGTGGTAGTGCTATAAGAAGAGTTAGTGGGAGCAACAATAGTGGGCATACAAGAATCATCAATAATATCACATGTTAGTCCCACATCACATGTAATCATCACTTGCTCCTTCTTGGCCTCCTCCTTCTTGACTTCCTCCACTTTGACTTACTCAATGAGAGAGGAGTGAGCTTTTTCAAGCTTAGAGTGAGTTTTGCCAAGCTTCTCATGGGCTTCCATTAGCCTCTCATGAGTGGCATTTAGCTCATCAAAGGATTGCTCAAGAGATTTTAATTTCTTGCATAATTCTTTGCACTCCTTTCTCTTCATCTCATTGCAAGCGTGCACTTGCTCACGCATGTCCAAGAGCTCCTCATTGGAGTACTTCTCATCATCATCACCACTCCTACAAGCATCACTTTCGCATTCATCATCATCACTCACATCATATTTTACCTTGGTAGGTTTTGCCATGAGGCACGTCGATGGAGTGTCAAAGATGGAGGGCTTGTTGATGGTGATGCTTGCTAGTGCTCTCTTGATAGATTTCTTGTCATCATCACTAGAGCTATCACTATCCGAAGAGCCATCACTATCCCATGTGACTACATAGCCTCCACCCTTCTTCTTCTTTTAGAAGGTCATTCTCTTTTCCTTCTTCTCCTTCTTTTCTTTCTTATCCTCCTTGTGCTTCTTCTTCTCATCCTCATCATTGTCACTATTGTATGGACAATTTGCTACTACATGATCGGGGCTCTTGCAATTGTAGCATCTTCTCATATACTCTTTCTTCTTGGTGTGATCTCTTCTCTTTCTTGCACCATAGCCCTTCTTCTCCATGAACTTGCCCATCTTGCGCACAAAGAGAGCCATTGCCTCATCATCAATATCACTTAGATCTTTATCATCACTTGATTCTTTCTTGGACTTGCCCTTGTTTTTGTATGATGATGAACTAGCCTTGAATGATATGCTTTTCTTCTTCTTGTCCTCTTCTTCCTTCTTGTCCTCCTTGTCATCCCCCTTCCTTTCCACACGGTATGTCTCTTGTGTCATGACATCACCTAGTACTTGGTTAGAGGTAATGTCCTTCAATCCTCCTCTTATAATGAGCAATCTTAACATCTCAAATCTTGGAGGTAAGCACATCAAGAATCGATGGGAGACATCATCATCCTTGATCTTCTCTCCTAATACCTTCAAGTCATTGACAATGACTTGCAATCAATGGAACATCTCTGGGGTGCTCTCATCATCCTTCATCTTAAAACTTGTCAACTTGTCCTTGAGGATGTACAACATGGCACTCTTCACCGCTAGTGAGCCCTCATATGTTTCCTCCAATCTCTTCCACACCTTATTTGCTCTATCATAATCCTTGATTTGCTCAAACACCTTGGAATCAATGGCATTGTATATGGTGTTGAGAGCCATTGTATTGCATTGCTTGTTGATCTTATCTTGATTTGTTGGATCATCGGGATCAATGATAGCATAGTCATTCTCGGTCACTTCCCAAACTTGATCATTGATTGAACCAAGATATATTCTCATCTTTCTCTTCCAATAACCATAGCATGTGCCATCAAAGAATGGTGGTTTGCCCCCCACATGGTTGAACACAACTTGAGCCATAATTTGACACCAAGGTTGTTAAGCCTTTAATCAAACAGTGACCACGGCTCTGATACCACTTGAAAGGTCCTAATATGGCTAGAGGGGGGGTGAATAGCCTATTTAAAAATCTACAAATTAACTAGAGCAATTTGATTAGTATGACAAATAGCGTAATGTAAACTTGCTCTAGCTCTACAAGGGTTGTAAGCCACCTATCCAACAATTCTAGTTGCAATGATTACTTAGGCACATAAACTTGCTACTCTAAAGAGCTCAACTAGATGAATATAAACAATAAAGCAAGCTCTCAATTCTAATTACACTAAAGAGCTTGTATCAACTAGTTTGCAAGAATGTAATCAAGTAAGTAGGGTGATTATACCGCCGTGTAGGGGATGAACCAATCACAATATGAAGATCAAGCCAATCACCGGGAGAATGCAAATGATAAGAGACAATCGATTTTCTCCCGAGGTTCACGTGCTTGCCAACACGTTACGTCTCCGTTGTGTCGACCAACACTTGGTGGTTCGGTGGCTAAGAGGTGTTTCACAAACCTTGTCCACACGATAGGACACCGCAAGAACTGACCCACAAGTGAGGTAACTCAATGACACGAGCAATTTACTAGAGTTACCTTTTGGCACTCCACTGGGGAAGGTACAACTCCCCTTACAATCACCGGAGATGGCCACGAACAATCACCAACTCATGCCGATCCTCCACCGCTGCTCCAACCGTCTAGGTGGTGGCAATCACCAAGAGAAACAAGCGAAATCCATAGCGCAACACGAATACCAAGTGCCACTAGATGCAATCACTCAAGTAATGCACTTGGATTCTCTCCCAATCTCACAATGATAATGAATCAATGATGGAGATGAGTGGGAGTACTTTAGCTAAGCTCACAAGGTTGCTATGTCAATGAAAATGTGCAAGAGAGTGAGCTTGAGCTGGCTATGGGGCTTAAATAGAAGCCCCCATGAAATAGAGCCGTTGTACCCCTTCACTGGGCACACTACGGGCTGACCAGATGCTCTGGTCAGACTGACCGAACGTTGGCCCTTAGCGTCCGGTCGCCCGATGGACGCCACACGTCACTAGCTTTAAACGCTGTTCGTCAGATTTCAACGGCTACGAAGCTGACCGGACGCTCCGGCAAAACTGATCGGACGCTGAAGCCCCAGCGTCCGGTCATTTCCAGTAAGCTCCCCGAGGCGTATTTTTTCGACCGGACACATCCGGTCCACCTTGTCCGGACACAGACCAGCGTCCGGTGCAATACCCTAGGTACTATGCAGACCCGTTAGTTTGACCGGACGCAGCCTATCAGCGTCCGATCACTGAGTGACCCAGCGTCCGGTCAAAAGACCGACGCGCACACCCTCTGCTGCCACTGATCGGACGCACCGGTCCAGTTGAGGCCAGCGGGCGCCGGTGGCACCATCGGACTATCCACACTCTATGAGCGGACACTCCGCCGGTGGAGTTTCTTACCCTTGCACCTAAACTTCACCACCCTTGATCAAATATGCCAACCACCAAGTGTATCACCTTGTGCACATGTGTTAGCATATTTTTACAAATATTTTCAAGGGTGTTAGCACTCCACTAGATCCTAAATGCATATGCAATGAGTTAGAGCATCTAGTGGCACTTTAATAACCGCATTTCGATATGAGTTTCACCCCTCTTAATAGTATGCTATCAATCCTAAATGTGATTACACTCGCTAAGTGTCTTGATCACCAAAACAAAATGGCTCCTACATTTTATACCTTTGCCTTGAGCCTTTTCTTTTTCTCTTTCTTCTTTTCCAAGTTTAAGCATTTGACCATCACCATGCCATCACCATTGTCATGATCTTCGCCATTGCTTCATCACTTGGAGTAGTGCTACCTATCTCATAGTCATCTTGATAAACTAGGTTAGCACTTAGGGTTTCATCAATTAACCAAAACCAAACTAGAGCTTTCACCAAGTCTACACTGACCAAGATTTGGTTGAAATGTTTGCAAAACATAAGGCTTCCAAATGCTACTTGTTGATTGTTGCATGTCATAGCCCAAGTAGTGAGCCCATGTGATTCCTGATTGGGATTCTGGTAGCACTGTGAACTCTGTTGAACCCCCATTCACCCCTTCAATTGCTTGTCCAACTGGATGTATCTAGTAGCTGTTGGTGTAATTGACTCAGAAACCAATGAGAATTGGGTGTGGTTCATGCAGAGGTTGAAGGAAGCAATAGGCATCCCAAAGGGCTTGACATTCTGCACAGATTGTGGCCAAGCAGTCATGAATGGGGTTAGTGAAGTTTTTCCAAATGCTGAACATAGAGAATGTATGTATCACTTAGTACAGAATTTCAAGAAGAGGTACAGTGGAAAGGTATTTGATAATCACTTATGGGCTTCTTCATATTCATGAAGCCCTTACATGTTTGAGAAGCACTATCAAGCAATGGCTGCAGCCAAACTGAGGCAATGAAGTATCTGTAAGAAACTCACAAGAAACTTTGGACCAGGAGCTAGTATAGGACATTGTCAAAGGTTGATTATGTGACTAATAATTTGGCTGAGTCATTCAATAATTGGATCAAGCCTGAGAAGATAAAGCACCTGGATGACTTGTTGGACACTATAAGACAGAAGATTTTGATCAAATGAAACCATAGGAAGAAGGTAGCCAAGAAGTTGGAAGGGAAGACAGTTACAACCTGGACATTGAAGTGATCATAGCCTCCCCTGATGGTGTGGCAGAACTGTATGCTAAGAAAGGTAGTGGCTTCAGGTTTGTGGTCAGCCTACTTAACATAACATGTTCCTATAGGGTTTGGCATGGGTCAAGAATCCCATGCAAGCATGCAATAGCCTACATTACTTCAATTCCTTGTGAAAAACTAGAAGACCATGTGGATGATTACTTCTCTGTCAACAAATCTAGAGCTACATATGAGGGTTTCATCCCTTGTATTCCTGACAAAAGCATGTGACCCAAAGCTACTCATGGCTTTTTCATGCACCCTCCCTATCTTAGGTCCATAGGAGGTAGAAGAAAGAATATGATGAAATCATCACTTGAGGGAGGCAGCAGCAAGAAGAGGGTAAAGAAATATGAGTGCCCCATCTGTCATGAGTTAGGGCATCGCTGGTACACTTGCAAGAATGAGAATCCAGAAGAGATAGCTGCAATAGAGGCTGAAAGGTAAACTATGTAACTAAATTACTTTACAGATACATGTACCGCATCAATAACTTAGTTAACTAATGTGACTTTTCCTATGCAGGGGTCTTCCAAAGAAAAGGCTGAAAAAGCAGCAAGCTATAACACAGAGACTAGCATTGTGGTTACTACTCCATCCCAGATGGTGTTCCCACACAATGAGACAGTGGTCAATGCTACACACAAGAAAAGGAAGAGGAAATCTTCTTCTTCTTCTTCTAGTGCCAAGAAGAGCAAGGGGGCAGCTACCACTACTACTTCAAGCTTAGGTCCAAACAGTGTGTCTAACAGGTATGTTTATTAGCTCTTCAATTGATTACAACACTTCTATTATGACTGCTAATGCTAAAGTACACTCTGCCTTTTTGCCATAAGGTCTGGAAGTGGTTCTAATGACCCAGTTTCAATCCAAGCTGTGCACCTGGCCCCTTTTCATGAAGACTCCATTACAATAGAGACATAGCCACTAGAACTATGCTGCCCCAGGCTTCACCAAGGAGGAAGATAGGGATCAAGAAGAAGCTTACACCAAAGAAGCTTCAAATTGCAACAGCCAGCCCAGCCAGCCCTGCTTCAAATACTAGAAGCCCTACAGTGAAAAGTGCCTGCTCAATGTTCTTTTGGTGATATGGTTCTAGAAAAACAACTGCTATGTGATGGCACGACTGTTCTTTTGCTCTGTGATGGCATGACAACACTTAGCTGTAGATAAAAGCCAATAACTTAGCTGCTATGTGATGAATGTTGGTGACATGTTGGTGTCATGAAACCTTTGTGATGAAAAATAGTAAGGTTGTTGCTGTTATGTGATGAATGTTTATTTACTGTTGTAGTACTCTAATTGTTATTATATTATTCTCATATGTTGTTGCATTATGGACAAATAAACAATCTTCATATTCATCATTCAACATTGATTTATTCATCCATCCATCCATCCATTCATCCATGACTACTCACACACACATAGACACCTACTTCTTCAAAATAGCATACAAAGCAAGAAATATACAAACATATACCATCTTCTCAATTCAACTAAGCTGTTGTAGAAGCCTATTGTCAATCCTATGCTCCACTTGTGCAACTCCAGTAGCCTGAGAACCTTTCTAGATGATGGCTAGAGGAGCTGCAGTAGGGAAACCACCAGGTGGTGCCACTGCCTGTAGTGGAGCAGGGGTTGTAGGTGTCTACACTTTAGTGTCCTCCATTTCATCCTCCCACTGATAATACTGACAGCCTCCAATCTGAAACCCAAAACATCAACACATTGTCACCAAACAAAAAAAGAAATGGGCAAAGAAAAAAATGAGCAGAGAAGAAAACACAAACTGTAAAATAGGGGCACTTATGAAAAACACGGTTGTTGTTCTTCCTAGTCATCGAGATTAACCGATTGGCAAGCACATGATAGTTGGGGCAAATCATCCGCTTGACCCTACCACCATAGCTGCTAGAAGCTTGAGACATGGCTATGGCAGGAGATAGGTGAAGGAGATAGAGCTCAAGTTGGATGAGTGGCAACAGATAAGGCTGATGAACTATATATAGGAAGAGAAGACTAGGGGCTCAGTTGGCGCCAACAAACCATGGCTTTGACGCCAAAACGCTCGGCCTGAGGCTGGCCTGGGAATTGCACGGAACCAAACCAACTAGTTCACAGAGCCTCTTAAGCCTAAGGGCATCTAAGTCATTTGGTTGCGCCGTTACCCACCGTTAGGAGCAAAACTGGACAGAATGACATGTTGGATAAAAGAGTTTAGCGTCATGGCACTAGGGTCCGTGTGAACTTTTTGATGACATATAGAAATGTAGCATCTTTTATAATGACACACAGGAAAATGCTCAATCCCCAAACCCACCCACCCCCACACACACACACTCCATTCCGATTTTCGGCATGTTTGCTTGTTGGTTTCAGTCAGAGCTTATCAGTATTTTTTTCTCACAACAAATCAACACCAGTCGGACTTATCAACCCAGAAACCAACCAGCGAACAAACCGTTTGCAGCTTGCTCACACTGTCACATACACTGCAGGGGGCAAATCCGTCACTTGCCAGCTCCCCTCCAGAAGGACAAGAAGAAACCACAGCCCATCGCACCGGCACGAACACACTTGTCTTAAATAAATGCACAGCGAGTTTGCACACAGACACAGGCGCGCGCATCCGCACCAGCACCACGACGCATTCCTCCCGAGTCCCGCCGTCCCGCGGCATCACATCAGCATCACTGGCTGCCTGCGTCCGTTCGCAACTGCAACGAAGAGGGAGGCGCAGAGGCGGGCGGGGAGGGAGAGGGAGAAAGGCACAGCCCAGCTGCCTCGGTACGCACGCTCTCGCTCCCGTGAAGGGGGTGACGTGACGACTGAGGAGGCGGTGGGGCGGTGGTCCAGCCACCGCGGTTTACGGCGGCCGGGGCGCGGGCGAATGCCGTCCGTCTCAACGGCGGATCGGCATGCCCCCCTCTAGAGCGATTCCTGGCGCTGTTGGCCCTATGCGGTGACTGCGAGGCCCGATCCTGAGGCGGGCGGCGACTCCGAGAGCGCGGGCGGTTGGCTTTCTTGCCAGGTGCCAGTCAGTCAGTCTCGGTGACGCCGCGAAGGTCGGAATTCTCCTCCCGGCGTGCGGCGTCATCCCCGTTGGTTTCCTTTACCTCCTGGGTCGCCGCCGACGCCGAGCCGAGGGGAGGCGCACGCCGCACGCGCCGCGGGAGGGAATGAAGCTCGCCTCCGCCTCCGGGATTCGCGAACCTGGGATGGCTTTCTTGCAACTTGCGAGGTACGTACGGCGTAATTTAGAGTTCTTCAGTACAGTACCGCGTACTACTGACTGCGAAAACGATTTCTAAGTACAATGTGTAGTAGTCCGTTTCTTGTGCTCGCCACAATACTGTTGTAGGAAAAGCAAATCGAGCTTTTTTTCTCTTCAAACACACTTTGGTTGGTCGACGCGTGCGTGCTTTTGTCTTTAAAAAAGCAAAGAGAATGCACTGGAATTGCGCTTTTGTTAGTAGTAGTAGTTGAGCATTTCGAATCTCTGCAGGCTACACGGCCACTGTTACCTTCCGTTTATTGGTGTGCTAGTGATTAGTGAAGTACTGCATTTGTTTTTACGGAAAAATAACAGTGTGGCACTGAACTAGTATGCTTTTATTGTCAAAAAAAAAAAACTAGTATGCTTTTGCACTTAACGTTGGTGTAAACAACATGCAACTGTTAATAAACAAACAGCAACTTGAAAATCATGCAATGGAGCAGGTCAGGCATGTAGTATACTGAACTGCACCCTTGCAGTAACGTTTATACATGGGCAATTCTCAAGCTTGGTGCATCCATGGGGTAGGAGAACATGGAAGTGTGAACTCTCAGTCATCTTTTTTTAAAGAGGAGCTCTTACTGATCCTACCGGTACATCTACTGTTGCAATTGTCTTTTGAGGTGTCGAGATAGTGATGGATCTTGCCTTCCTTTTGTCCTATGGTGTGGAGCCTGAGATCCCTCCTCACATCCTCAGTGTGCCGTGCTGCCCATGATCGCCCCCATAAACGAGCAGAGCCCCACACCCCTGCCTGCAAGTCCTCTTCCCTTTGGTTTCTTGCATCTGAGACCACCTGCTTTACGTGCTGGACTTTTGGTTTCGTGCTGACTGCCTTTTCCCAAAGCATTTTGGTCCTTGAGAAAACAAATGGTATTAGGTGTAGTTATTGGGTCTAGGTTAGGTGCCCTGCAATGCTGCTTTTGTCTAAGTTACACATGTGCAAGAAAGTCCACCAACGTGCTGTGCCTCACCCTCATCAACAGGGGTAATGTTTTGTCGCCACCCCTGTGTCTGTTCTTGTTATGACCAGGCGCCGTTGTTTAGGCGTGGTGGTTGTTTTGTTAACACAGTGGAGTTATCCTTTTCAGAAAAGGCTAAAGAGTGATGGCTACTAGCTAAAAGATGTGTTGGTTTCCTTTTATATGGCACATGATCCTAGCTGTCCTTTTCATAAAGAGATTGAGGATTCCCGTCATCCCCAAGGCTCCTCCGCCCCCGCCCCCGCCCCTGCCCCCGTACGCCGCCCACCAGCCCAGATCCGCCGTGGCCGGCCACGGCCCCCGGTCCCCGCGTGTTTCTGCGCACTCCCCACCTCGCGGCCGTCCTCCCCATCCCACTCGCGTTGCTCGCGGTGGCTCAAGGCCACAGATTGAGCACGTCTCCCACCACTGCTCACCCCGTGCGCTGCCTCCCCATCGCCCGGTCCCCGGCGCGCCCGCCGCTGCGGCTCGCGGCACGTCCCCTGTCCCCATCCCAGTCGCTGCGGGGCCGGACCTCCGCGTCGGCGCCACCACCACCGCTTCCGCTGCTGTTGCTACCGGGTCAGACATGACAGGAAGCACGTCGACCAGGCGCGTCAAGTTTGCCTCCCCCCTCTGCTACCGGCCGGTGAGGCGTTACTACTCCGCCACCACTACGCCTACCAAATCCTGCCTCAGATCCGCTACGGAAAGGCACAACGCTCAACCCGCCGGGCATTCATCTCCACCGCTCCAGTCTGCATCGCCCGGCTATGAAGGGGATTTCCCTTCCCGAGGGGGGCGACTCAGAGCTGTCACCGGGGCGTGGCAGAAGGCCGGTGAGGCGCATTCATGCGAAGATGAAGACGGTTGGTCAATGGTGCGCCCGAGACGCTGGTGGCGTCTCCCCGAGTTCAAAACCACGGCGCATTCAACGCCCTCAACCACCCAGGTCAAATCAGCGCGCCATCACCTCAGCGAGGAACTGCAGCAGCGCTTGAGAGGTAAATGCTTCCGTTGCCTCTCCCCTGGCCACGCCGCGGCGAACTGCAGGGACCCGGTACGCTGCTTCTCTTGTGGCCGCTGGGGACATAAAAGCAATGTGTGCTTTGGCAGCTCATCATCCGCCAGGCAGCAACCCCCCCCCCCACGCAAGACTGCTCCTCCTCCCCTCGACGACACCAACTTCCCACCTCTACGAGCGAGCGGCATGGCTAGGCCCGGGGACCCCTCTGTCCGTCCCCTGGACACCTGTGCCGTGGCCTTCTCCGTCGACAATATGGACCATGAGCTCGACCGCCTCTCCATGCATGGCATGGTGGCCTGGCTAGGGGGGAACCGGCCGGTGGTGGAGCCGGAGGTCATCAAGAGGGCCATCTGCCATTAGTTCCCGGTTCGTCCGGAGGATGTCACCGTCGTCAGGCACGCACTCGAAGTCTTCTTCGTCGACTTCAAGCACCGCCACCACCGCGACGAAGCTGTGGCGCGGGGGACCTTCCCATATCGCAACCTCGACATTCACACAAGGCCGTGGCAGCTGGTGACACACGGCGACTTCTGCGACCTCAAGTACCGCCAAGAGGGCAGTCGCCAGAGCTTGCGACCTCGACTACGTCGAGAAGTCTTCGCTGGACCGTGCCGACACCAGGGCACTCTGTGTCTGGGCCTGGACGCACAACCCGTCCGACATCCCAAAGGTAACCTGGTTGACATTGTCATGCAGGAAGGCAGAGGCCCACAATTCGCTGGCTGCTCGCGGCCGCCGGGGACTCACCTTCAGGGTGCTAGTGCACCTTGACCTGGTGGAGGACCCTCCTGACAGAGACGGACGTGCTGCTGCTCCCCGGGTCTACACGTGGGACTACGGGGTCGTGGATGGAGAAAGGACGCCGTGCGACCGCCATGACCCTCCGCCGGCCGACATCCATGGCAGCCACCGCGACGACGACAACGACCATCGTGGATGCCGTGAACGCCAGGGGGACAACTGGTACTCACGGCTCACCCGCAGCCTTTCGCGGGCGCCCAAGGACCGCGAGCGGGAGCGCTCGTTGTTTAGGCACGGAGGCCGTCGACACCAGAGCCCGGAATGTGGAGGTCGTCGACGCCCACTACACGACGTCGCGGCTGGCCACGGTGCCCGCCAATCTACCCTAGGCGACGCTGCAGGCGCTAGCACAGGGGCTCGGCAGCAGCTCGCCATGCCTGCTGACCCCGGCCGCCCGGTGGATGTCCACCGTAGAACCAGGGGCCGGAGCAGGGAACGGACGCCCCACCAGAGGCCGCACAGGCACGCGCGCTCGGAGCCGAGGACCACGACGCCGCGCTCAAAATCCCCGTCGCCACGCCTGCGCTACAAGTCACCTGACTTCAACGGTGGCAACGGCAACAACCACCACCTGTCACCAAGTCCCCCCAAGGTGCGTGCAAACCACAGTCAATGCAATGATCTGCCCCTCATCCCTTCGGTCTCTGCCCCTCCAACCTGCGAGCCGGACGTCCCACCTGTTGCCGCTGCACTGAGCATGGCCGCACCACCGAGCAACTCTTATCCGGTGCAGCTGACGGGAAATGCATCCCCTTCTTGTCTGAATGAACCGCAGGTTCCCCCCGTCGGCGACCATGACATCGCGACACAGCAGCGGTCATGCCTCACGGCTGATCGACACTTCCGCACGGGCCAGGTCTACGCCAGGCGGCCATGTGCTCCCCGCACGCACCGCACCCACGCACAGCCGACCGAAAACGGCCAGGTGGTGCGTTTCCGCCCTGGCATCGTCTACTCCAGGCCCTGTGTCCGCGGGATGGCCAACAGCTACTCTAGCCGTTCATGCATGGCAAATGGCCTCCAGCACCAACTGCCGGAACAAACCACCACCGCCCTGGAGGTAAACGATGATGGCCAAACAACGCCTGTCATCACAGCACCGGTGTCTGAATTCATACAGGGGATCTCACAGCCCCTGCCTCCACCCATCTTGCAGGTCCCGGTGCGCCAGCATAGCCCACCACAGCGACGCAAGAGGCCCCTGATCCCGGCACGCAGGAGCGTCCGCATAGCTGCCATGAATTGGCCAAGAGGTGACACGCAGGCGAAGGCCAGGCAAGTGCTGATGAAAAGGCTGGGCATCCTCGACATGGAAGGACTCAGCCATGACGACGCGTTGCTGCGCTACTTCAGCCTGTTCAAGGGACCACTTACTGACGACACCGTGAAGGTGCTGACGGCTTTGTGTGGCCTCCACGCTGCGGCAGCGCTGCCCACTACACATGCCTAGATACCTGCTGACGCACATGGGTAGAGCAATGTAATAATGTTAGTGATCGATTACCGCCACGGGAGCTCCTGGAGCTCCACATCTTTTGTGACCGTCCAATCATGGTGCTTGGGTGCGGCGACAGCCAGAGGCCTACAGTCGCCTGCCCACCGCACTGCAACGACTCGTCATCTGGTAGTTAGCTGTACCAAAAACTCAGTGAGCAAGAAACGCTTGCTTTGTATCATTGCGCCGACAGCCACTGGCTTTCAGATGTATCGGTCGCTCCAAGTTGATGCTTTCATGACCTGTGTGCTTATCTCGGTGCATATGCCTCTGTGTGCTTATCTCTGTGCTTCTCGCCTCTACCAAAGCAACAAACGACTTCCTACTTGTCTCCCTCCGAAGAATTATTTTAAATACGGGCCCATTGGTTGACATATGGCACAGATGAATTGTCAGTTACTTAACTGGAACGTCAGGGGTTTGAATGATGGCGCCCGACAGGACTCGGTCAGTGAGCAAGTGAGAACCACTGGCGCCACCATCGTATGTATACAAGAAACAAAGATGCAAGTTATGGATCATAATGTGGTGCGCCGAACAGTCGGAGCGAAATTTGAAAACTCCTATATTGTGCTCCCGGCGGAACAGACACGAGGAGGCATCTTCCTTGCGGTCAATGAAGACTTCTTCGACCTCTCCGACATTGTACTTACCGCAAACGCTATAACCGCGTAGATCAACATGAGGGCAGATGGAACAAGGTGGCAAATTACAGTGGTATATGGCCCGCAAGGAGAGGCAGCCAAACTTCATTTCCTCCAAGAACTGAAGAACATTCCACCGCCGGAGAATGATAGATGGCTCATCCTGGGAGATTTCAATCTCATCTACCAGGCGGAAGACAAGAACAACTCTAATCTAAACCGCCGCCTCATAGGGGCATTTAGAGTGACGATCGATCATTTGAGGTTCAAAGAAATCAAGCTAAATGGACGCCGCTTTACTTGGAGCAATCAACAAGAAAACCCGACGCTCATTAGAATTGACAGACTACTATGTACCCCCGAGTGGGAGCTGTTCTTCCCCTTGTGTTTCTTACACTCCCTTCCATCGCTCATGTCGGACCATACCCCGCTACTACTCCAGGGAGAACTTGACCACAATCACAGCACGTCCTTCCGTTTTGAAAACTACTGGACTAAGATGGAAGGCTTCCAAGATCTTGTCCAAAACACTTGGAATAGGCCGGTCGCCACCGCTCTTCCAATCAAACGCTTGCATATCAAAATGGCGCGTGTGGCAAAAGGTATCAAGCGTTGGAAGAAAGAAAAGATAGGAGATACGAGGATGCAGCTCGCCATAGTGAAAGAAGTGCTGCTACAATTAGAAGCAGCCCAAGAGCATAGGTTGCTCACTGCCATGGAGCTTCACCTATGCTGCCGCCTCAAAGCCCGTAGCACTGGGCTCGCAGCCATCGAAAAATCAAGAATCAGACAGAGATCGAGACTAACATACATTCGCTGTGGAGATGCTAACACTAAGTTCTTCCACAGTCGAGCCAACGCACGCCGGAGAAAGAATTGCATACATTGTCTACATACGGATGGAGGGATCGCGGTGGCTCATCAAGAGAAAGAAAAGGTGATTCGAGATTATTTCAAAAATCACATTGGCTCCGCGGTGCCGATAGCTTCCACGCTAAATTGGCAATCCCTTGGCTACAACCAACACGATCTCTCCGATCTGGAGGTGCCTTTCTTCCAGGAAGAGATAAAAAACACTATATATTCCATGCCTTCCGACAAAGCACCAGGACTGGATGGCTTCACGGGTGCCTTCTTCAAAGCTTGTTGGGAAATCATTAAGGACGATGTTATGGTGGCCATGAACAGCCTATTCACTTTGAATGCCCAGGGCTTCGAATGGCTAAACTCGGCTTGCATCATCCTTCTACCCAAAAAAACGGATGCAACAAGAGTTACTGATTTTAGACCCATCAGCCTCGTCCACAGCATTGCAAAGATCTTCTCCAAAGTGTTAGCTAACAGACTTGCCCCTCGACTGAACTCCCTCGTCTCCAACTGCCAGAGCGCATTTATAAAAATGAGAAGCATCCATGATAATTTCCTTTACGTCCAGGGCGCGGTACAAAGGCTGCACAAGAAGAAGATACCGGCTTTATTCATGAAACTAGACATCCACAAAGCTTTTGATACGGTTCATTGGGGGTACCTGCTCGAGATTCTACAGGCTCTGGGCTTCGGACAGCGATGGCGTGAATGGATCTCTATCCTTCTACGTACATCCACTTCCACACTCTTGCTTAATGGGCGTCAGGGTGCCGCTTTTAGCCATGCCAGAGGCGTCCGACAAGGAGATCCACTCTCACCCATGCTATTCATCCTTGCTATGGACCCGCTTCAACGTTTGCTTGACCGGGCAACCGACCATGGGATACTCACCCCCTTACCAAGCACGGCGGCAAAATGGAGAACCTCCATGTATGCGGATGATGCTGCCATTTTCTTCAGCCCCACCAAAGACGATGTTGAAGCCATCAAAACCATCCTACAAGCTTTTGGCTCATTCTCGGGACTCCATATTAACCTACAAAAGAGCTCGGTGCACCCGATCAGCTGCGCAGACGTTGATCTAGACCAAGTCCTCTCACCTTTCACCGGTTCTAGAGGGAGCTTCCCATGCAAGTACTTGGGGCTGCAACTCCACATCAGATCACTGCAAAAGATCCACATGCAACCGCTCATAGATCGTATTGGGCAGAGGTTACCCAAGTGGAAAGAAAGATGGCTTAACAGAGCGGGACGCCTCACTCTAGTAACATCAGTCCTCTCCTCCATGCCAATCTACCACCTGACGGTGTTTCCTCTAGCTGCATGGGCTAAGAAAAAGATTGACAAAATCAGGAGATCGTTCCTGTGGAAGGGGGAGGAGAATGCCAATGGCGGACACTGCCTTGTTAACTGGCCAACAGTTACCAGGCCAAAAGAACTGGGTGGTTTAGGCGTCCCCGACCTTGATAGATTTGGGAGAGCCCTCCGGTTACGATGGCTCTGGCAGGAATGGGTGGACGATTTCAAGTCTTGGAACGACTCCGAGCTTCCATGTTCTGATGATGATCGTCTCCTCTTCAACTCCTCAATCATTATAACTTTGGGGGACGGTGCAAAGACTAGGTTTTGGCACCACAATTGGCTCGATGGACAAGCTCCTAGGTACCTAGCCCCAAACTTGTTTCGCCTAGTTTCAAGGAGAAACCGAACGGTGCAACAAGAGCTCCGGAACAACAATTGGATGCACAAGCTAGGAAGGAAAATCACCTCGGCTGTCCACATAGAGGAGTTTGTATCCCTTTGGATACGGATACAAGATGTGCACCTACAACAGGACGTCCAGGACACCATCATCTGGCGGTGGACCAGTGATGGGAACTACTCCACCCGTTCGGTCTACAGAATTCAATTCAAATGCTCGCTCGTCCCCTTCCGTACCGAGTTGATCTGGAAAGCGCAAGTGGAGAACAGATGCAAGATCTTTGCCTGGATCTTAGTGCAAGATAAAATTCTAACGGCGCAAAACCTACAGAGGAGAGGGTGGCCACACCAACAACAATGCGTGCTCTGCAACGGTCCTTTAGAGACCGGCCTCCACCTATGCCTATGTTACCCATTCGCAAAGGCGGTTTGGGATCAAATTCTCTCGTGGGAGAACTTCACTCACCTTCAGCAGCAACCCCAGGTGGACCCCAACGATATCAGATCATGGTGGGAAGAGGTGGCGAGGAAAGTGCCAAGATCCGAGCGTAGGCGGCTTAACGGGGTAGTAATCTACACCTTTTGGAATATTTGGAAAGAGAGAAATAGGAGAATCTTCGACAACAAGATAGAAGCGGTGCCGCAAGTGGCCGCAAGGATAAAGGAAGACATAGAGCAAAGGAAGAGAGCACTCGCTTATGTGTAGCTGTTGCCCCCACCCCTTTTGGGCCGTGCGTTTCCCTAATTTGCATGCTTGTGGGGGTTTCAATCCCTAACCTCGAGTGCCTTTGTTTGTACATAAACTTTCTTTTCCCCATCTTAATTGAAAGGCAGAGCTCCTGCCATTGCGTTCAAAAAAATAAATAAAGAGATTGAGATAAACCAGCGGATTTGTTTGGGTCCGGGCCTTTCGGTTGAGGCTAAAGAGAAGGCAAGATGTGTCATTCTGTTTTCGTTTCGTTTTACTATTTTCAGAGAGGAGGTTGCTGTGTGGCAGTTGAGGAATGTGATGGTCCCCTTGAAACATCAATGTGGGCATCACTTTGTCATTGTCTCATGAATTTACGATTCATTCCAAGAGTGACCTTCCACCAGCCTTCTCTCATTAATGCGAATTAGTTATGATGCAAAGTATAGGATCCTCATTATGATGAAAGATGGGTAAGGAGTTAAGGACAGTGGCAATTAAAATATGCTAGAATCTCCTAAGAAAGTCGTATTTATATTTTACTGTCTGCGTAAGCTGCTCGTTGTGTTTCTGTTGTAGCTGATGCACCAACTTCGTAAACTATGGGCCAAACCCTGTTGGCCTCACAATAGTGGCCATTCTTGTAAGTATATTTGCTATTATTCTTTAGCAGGTGGTACGAGAAATGGAGAAAACTTGTGTTTTTAGCATGATCGTGAATGTGATATTTAACGAAGGAAATGCCTGGTTTGACATTTAAACGTGGTAATGCTTCTTATAAGCTGTTAATTGATGAAATTGCATCCAATTGTACATTAGAATTGCTCAGCTTTTTTGGTAGTTTGTGTGATTGCATCATATCTAGATGATCGAAATTATAAAATGGGTTACTCCTCCTTTACCTTCTGTGGTTTCCAGTAGCTGTTTACTTGTTTGTTGCAGTGTATATAAATGTCCACCGGATAACTTAAATCTTTTATGCTTGTTATCCACGTTCACATTCCTTTCCTTTCTACCTTGTTTCTATGCACCAAACTGAAATTTTGACTGTTCTTATTTATTCTTAAATTTGGACCATTATGTATTGCTGACTTTTGTTAGCCTTTTATGTGTCAGGAGTGATGCACATGCACTGATGAGGACTCTTGGATTATAATTGGTTTCTTCTTCTTCCAGCCAATCCCAACAAATGTGGCATCTCAAGCTGATAGCTTTTCTTTATGGCTCTCTTTTCTTTATGCACCTTCCATATGCTAGAGGTTCTGACCTAAACACCGATAAGCAGGCCCTTCTTGCATTTGCTGCATCACTGCCTCATGGCAGAAAGGTCAACTGGACCTCCACAACCCAAGTCTGCACATCCTGGGTTGGCATTACATGCACACCGGACAGGACACGTGTACGTGAAGTCCGACTACCTGCAATAGGGCTTTTAGGTCCTATCCCATCGGGCACACTTGGCAAGCTTGATGCCTTGGAGGTGTTGAGTCTTAGGTCAAACCGTCTTACTATTAATCTCCCTCCTGATGTACCATCTATTCCCTCGTTGCGCTCTCTTTATCTTCAACACAATAACCTGTCCGGAATTATACCAAGTTCACTGTCTTCTAGTCTAACATTCTTAGACCTGTCCTATAACTCATTCAGTGGAGAAATACCATCGGAGGTGCAAGCCATCACTGAACTGACAGCATTGCTTCTCCATAACAACTCTCTTTCTGGACCCATCCCTGACCTTCGCCTCCCCAAGTTGAGACATTTGGATTTGAGCAACAATAACCTGAGTGGACCTATACCACCCTCCCTGCAGAAGTTCCCAGCTACTTCTTTTCTGGGAAATGCCTTTCTGTGTGGATTTCCATTGGAACCATGTCCAGGGACACCACCTCCTTCTCCGTCGTCGCCATCACCCCAAAGTGGCAAAAGAAGCTTCTGGAAAAAGCTCAGCCTTGGTGTCAAAATTGCAATAGCTGCTGGAGGAGGGGCTGTATTATTAATTTTGATCCTCATCCTCTTGGTATGCATCTTCAAAAGAAAGAGAGATGCAGAGCCTGGCACAGCATCATCTTCATCCAAAGGAAAGGCTATTGCAGGTGGAAGGGGAGAAAAATCCAAAGGGGAATTCAGCAGTGGTATTCAAGAAGCGGAGAGAAATAAACTGTTTTTCTTTGAGGGATGTTCATATAATTTTGACTTGGAGGATCTGCTGAGGGCTTCGGCTGAAGTCCTTGGAAAAGGAAGTTATGGGACTACCTACAAAGCTGTTCTGGAGGATGGAACAACAGTGGTGGTCAAGAGATTGAAGGAAGTGGTGGCGGGAAAGAGGGAATTTGAACAGCAGATGGAGCTAATTGGCAAGGTTTGCCAGCATCAGAACACTGTCCCATTGCGTGCTTACTACTACTCCAAGGATGAGAAGCTCTTGGTGTATGACTATGTCCCATTAGGTAGCCTTTGTGCTGCTTTGCATGGTATGTCCTTCATTTCAAATAATCTATTTAAATCATTTTACATTTTGTTACCTGTCAGAATGTTAGTTTGAAATTTACTATTGAAAATTAAAGCTATCTTACTTCAGCTTGAAAGAATTGAACTGAAATAGATGCTTAGTCAACACTAAGGCTTGAGCAAAACATATTCATGTTCATTCTGGTACCTTGGCCCTTGACTGTATTGCAAGTGAAGTGAAGCACGAATAGTGCTGCACCATAATCTTTTCTTTATCCTGTGGTCAATAAAAGTTTAGTTCAAATCACAAGGTAGAAACCAACATCAAAGGCTGAAAATGGTGATCGCATACTTGAATTCTCAAAGTGGGGATGCCTTACATTGATTGTAGAGAACTCTGTAACTCTGTGTTGTGTAGATTATAATAAGCTACTAAATATAGGGCTTTTTTTCTGAATAAGGTATTTATTATTTGGAACATAGATATACACTCCAGATGTACTGTCTTTGGCCATTAGTTTTTATTCTTCTGAATATAACATAGTTTATTACAAGGGATGTTGACATATACCTTTCTCACTTTTTGGTTTTTGGGATTCCAACTGCTGTTCTAGAGTTCCCATGAACAGTCCACAAGACCTGTCTTGTACCTAGAAATTTTAGGCTTTTGAGCTACTGGCATTTTCTGGCCTTTGCAGTGAATGCAAAAGAATAATTGGTGATTCCATAGTGCTGTCTTGATTTTCTGTTACCTACTTTGAGTTATCACACCATTACCGACTTGCAATCTGCCAGCACTGCATAGTTAATTGGAGGTACTGGTAGCTCTAGTGGGTTTTTTTTTTATATATAAGGCTAGTGGGTTAATGTTGTGTTGCATATCTATGATTCAGGTTTACACACATTTGGCTGTGATCTAAACTTACTGAATCGCCATGACCTGGAAACTGTGTGATTTTATTAGGAGGGCTGTAAGACTTTTGACAGAACACCTAATTGACAGTTTGTTTCCATTTCTGTTTTATCTAATCTGTCTTTAAGTATGGACATTCCCTTTTGCTTGGATACCACAAATTTAATTGGTTACTGAGATTTTGGGACTGGGTCACCAAATGAAAAGTGCATTTCAAGTTTGACTTCCATAGCATTTCCACTTTTATTTACAATTATTTCACTGGTTTTGCTAACTTATTGTCTGAAAGTCTGACAAAGCTCATTATAAACATTTCTGTTGAAATGAAATTATATATGATAGCAGACTAATTGTTGATTGTAAAACCCAGGGAATAAAGCTGCTGGAAGAACCCCATTGGACTGGGAGACCAGAGTGAAAATAGCTCTGGGCGCTGCACGCGGGATGGCATATCTTCACGCCGAGGGCGGCGGGAAGTTCATTCACGGGAACATCAAGTCAAGTAACATCCTTATCTCACAGGAACTCAGCGCCTGCGTCACTGAGTTCGGCCTTGCCCAGCTCATGTCCACGCCCCACGTCCACCCACGGCTCATCGGGTACCGGTCACCCGAGGTCCTCGAGACCAGGAAACCGACGCAGAAATCCGACGTCTACAGCTTAGGCGTCCTCCTCCTCGAGATGCTCACGGGTAAAGCCCCTCTCAGGTCCCCCGGGCGTGATGATTCCATCGAGCACCTCCCCAGGTGGGTGCAGTCCGTGGTCCGGGAAGAGTGGACGTCGGAGGTTTTCGACGTCGACTTGCTAAGGCACCCGAACGTCGAGGACGAGATGGTCCAGATGCTCCATGTCGCGATGGCATGCGTTGCAGTTGTCCCCGACGAGCGGCCTTGGATGGAGGAGGTGGTCAGCAGGATCGAGGAGATCCGGAACTCCTACTCGGACACGAAGACGTCCCCGGAGGACAATCCCAGGGAGGGCGCTTTCTAAATCACAGAGTAGCAAGCAGCACATCAGTAACAAGCCATTGCCATCTACAGAAAGTAGGTTTGACAACTCTGTGTTCAGGGTGTGTCCAGTGAAGCTTTGCAGTCAGTTGTTTCCTGATCATTCTTTGGTAATTTTTTTTTCTGTTCTTGGTTCCATGATGTTAGCCCTGGAACCCTGGTGGCGGTCTCATTTCATTAATTAGCTCTGCTGATTATTGTAGGGTGTTATTTGTCGATCGTGCCGTGACTCAGTTTGATTTATTGAATAGGCATATGTTTTTGCCACTTTCCTGTGCCTTATATACACACCCTAACTGTTGAATCATGAATCATGATTATGCTATTCACTTTCTGGACATCTTAATCTCTTGCAGATTGGTGCATGATTCACTTTGAGTTCACACATCGCCACATAGGTGTACGTATGTATGAGACCCGATGTTGGCGAATTGGCGTTGATCGAAAAATTTCGTTTCCTCCAAAACAAAAACGGTGAAAACAAACAGTTGGCTCCTTTTTTTTATTGAAAAAGAATGATCTTTTTGGATACAAAAAAGAATGGTTTTGAAGACGACTGAGTGATCAAAACAACGTTTGCATCAACCTTTTTGGGTTCTCGGGACGGATACGGTCCACAAGACCACAAAATGTCGACATAAAATCGCGTTACCAGGCTCACAACGTCTTTGCGTTTGAATCGTGTGAATAATCCTGGCTTGCGTTTCCTCTGCAAGGTGAGCTCTGCATGATCCCTTTTCTTTTCAAAGGAAAAGGAAAGCTGACCATTTTAGCTTTCTCTTTACTTCAAATGTGTGCAGTAGAAAGAACCCTAAAAAAGAAATCGTAGCGTAGACGCCAAGACGCAAGAATATGCCAAGTCAAACCAAAATGCGTATTGGCTAAACTGAGTGTGAGTCTGCGAGACGAAACCGTTCCTTTGATCTGATCCAAGGATGCCAACCTTAAGGATACGATATTAGCGTCCACCTAATCTCAGAAACTCAACGTTTTGTAACTATAGTACAGGAAACATTTTTACTGGTGGCTGCATTCGTACTTACTGTTTTGTTAACCGCCGGCGTGAAAGAATATTAATAGAGTGCTTTAGGGGCCGTGACACCCGAGTGTTGGATGGCACACCAACATCCGATTCACAGCAGAAACAAAAATCGTGTGTTTTTTATTCATGCAACGCTTGATTGTCATGACCATTGGATCTAGATCAAATGAATCAAAAAATATTATCCAAATAACGTAAAAATATTAAACAAGCCAAACCCAAAAAATGAGCCAAATTATTTCTATGGAAGCCAAATTGAAAAATTTCAAAGGAGAACCAAATAAACATACAGAAAATAAAAAAACCGACCAAATTGAAAATTTTCAAAGGAGAATTAAATAAACTAGCAGGCCGCAACCCAGCATCTCCGGCCTGCCTTGACCACTCTCCTCCTCCGACCACGCAGCTTGCAGCCCGCGTCGGCCACCCCTAACCTCGGGCAACCAAGTATGGATAGGACCAGGGATGGATGGTGCATTTAATGCACCTACCACGACGGACACCCACGCCCTCTCAGGATAAAGAAGGACGATCAACCGATGGACCACAGGGCCATGGCGTGCATTGACCACCCAACAGACCACAGGGTCATGGCGTGCATCGACCACCTTACGGACCGCAGGGTCCGGGGTGAGGCTTCCCCCTCGGACCGCTTCCCTCGCAAGGTCAGAGGGCCACTCCGTGGCAGGGCAACGTCAGGACATGGCTCAGGACCGCTCAACCACTGCCTGACTCAATGAGCGAGTGTACGGCCGTGCCTACCGTAGGCATGGGCCTCACGACCATGAGTCAATCTCCTTGGGACCCAGCCAGGCCAAAGGAACCTCGACCCGTCCACATGTGATCGGGGGCAGTGCCGCGTCGCCCTACCATGGCTGGGAAGGCTGACGTTCAGCAGAGGACGGTCGCCATGTTCGCTTGCTAACGCCATGACGCCCTCCCTAGGATAGCGGGCGCAAGAACGAGGGCCACGATGTGCACTATGCACCCACGTTTTACCGGACAGCTAGGGGACGGCCACGACCCACACTATGCCACCATGGCGCTCCATGCCTTGATGTGGAAAGCAAGAACCCGTGACGACATACGAACGTGCAACAAAAGCTAGGACAAGACACAGAGGGCCCACAGGCCGAGCTCGCCAACCGCCACCCTCCCCTCGGGCCCTCGACCACTCGGGTCAGGGAAACATTCCCTCTCGACTGTCACCCGTCCCCCAAAAGTATATAACGGGAGCCAGACCTTCATTCAAACTCTCTAGACTCTCTCGAACGCTCACTCTCTCAACTCGCACACTCACTCTCTCCATGCTTACGAGCGCCCCATTGTAAACCTACTGAGCACTTACCCAAGGAACACAAACTCAAACCCCCCTAAGACTGGACGTAGGGCTCTTTCCCGAACCAGTACAATTTCCCCGTGTCTTGAGTGCTATCCATCGAATCCTAGAGCAGTGCGGCGCTAAATTTACTGGTCGGTTCACAAAACACCGACACCAAGTATATTGGACCGGATTGGATCCACGCGCTGGGAGGGCTGAACCCATGCACCAGTATAAGGCCCTGTTTGGTTCCATTCATAAGCCGCGTTGCGACCGGCACAAGCCAATAATCGCGCCAAACGGTTTGCAACGGCTCCATGGCGGAAGCGGCATTCGTGTTTGATTTAGGCCCAACAACGGCGATTAGAAACGCGAGCTGAGCCCCGCAATTTGGAAATCACGCACCCGCTTCCCTGCCTGCCCCTCGCTTTCGTGCTCTCCATCAACGCTGCCGGCTCCCCTCCCCGCCGCCACCTCCCTCCAGCTCGATCAGGGAGACTCTCTGGACCTAGCGTCACCTCCCCCCAGGCTAGATCCACCCCGCGGTGGGTCAGATCCCCTCCCCACCGCTGGCTACCCTCCCTGCCACCGCCTCCCTCTAGCTCAGGCCCCATTCGGGGCGACCGTTGCCTCCCCCTAGCCAGATATGCCGGTGGTGGGCCGGATCCCCTCCCCAGATGCCGGCCACGCCTCCGACTTGTGCCCTAACGCTGCCGCTCGTCATTGGCCCGTCATCCTCTACTCCGAGCAACAAGAGATGGGAGGAAAAAAGAAATAGAAACTCTTTCTTGGGTCTAGATGGAAAAGTATAGACTCAGATGAATAGTGTAGAACAGTGCTAGTTTGCTGCGGGTAGATTTGGGAAAAGATTAGGGTTTTAGTGCAAAACGTCCTACCTGAAATAATCGGACAACCAAACGTCTAGCTTAGATTCTATATATCGTGGCTTATCAGATAATCTTGCTCAGCTTATAAGCGAGACTTACATAAGCTGAACCAAACTGGGCCTAAGTAAACAAGGAAAGAGAGAAGAGGGTAACATGTAAGGACATAATACTCATTCTTATGCTAAAGCTAAGGTTCATGGCCCTTCTTCTACTCTGTTGTAATTTTTCCCTTTTCCAAATCTACTATGATCTATATCCTCTCTATTAAGTGGAACTCGAACAATGTAAATCAATTTATATATTTGGCGGCATGCTTACACAAACCGCTTGTATATGTTGGGAATCGAGGGTTCCTAACAAAGGAGATGGGGTCGAGCACAGTGCTGCTCAGCCACGGCCTACAAAGGCCTAGGCGTCGGGGCGAGGGCCTTTGTCGGATACACACGGGATTATCAAGGCAAGGATGCTTAGGGTTTTGGGTCAAAGAGGATGTCTCTTTCTTAGGGTCTGAGCCCCCTTTTTTGGGTATAGTTACACAATTCTTGGGATAAGAATGCCCCCTAGCATATTCCCTCACATAGTGTACAACCCTTCTGGGCCTTAGTGTCCTCATAACTGCCTACCTTATCGAGCCCTTGTTGAGTCAACCCTTCAGCCCAACAAGCCGTTCGAGCTAGCCTTTGCAACCTTCGCAGTTAGGGCGGCGCTTTGGCCAGCCCTTCAGCCCAACAAGTTGTTCAAGCCAGCCTTCACAATCCTTCGCAGTTAGGGTGGTCCTTTGGCTTCATGCGGCCTTCGGACATTCTGGCACGTCTCGAGCAGTCGGAGGCTCCGTCCGCCATCTCGTCCTGATGGTGTCCTGAGCGTTGCAAAATCTAGGTGAAGGTTTCTAGCTCGGGATCCTTCGTCGAAGGCTCCCTCGGGCCTTCGTTGTCCTCTAGACTGGATGAGATATTCGGGCAAAGCTTTGCGCGAACCTTCGACGTGTACCTGCACTCATGAAGTCCATGGACATTAATTAATTTTTAGTTAGCGAACCTTCAGGCGCAAGGCTTCGCCCCCAACAGTATACAGGGGTGGATCCATCATTGTTATTTGGGGGCTCAAGCCCCCTTACCCTGCTGGGCTCCATGGAATGAAGAGAGAAGGAATTAGAAAGAGTGAGAGGGAAGAAGAGGGAAAGGAAGAAGAGGGGGCTAAAGGAAGAAGCAGAGAGACAAGCATCCTTTGGATTAAAAATTTGCATTCGTCTCTACTTGTCCAAATGTTTTCAGAATAATAAATTAGGCTTTAAAGTAGTAAAAAAATAATTCATGAAAAAACTTTCAACCAACCTCTCATAATTGCAAGTTACAAATCACATGATTTTTAGCTGCTAAAGTCATCTAGCATCTATAATATAGTCTCTGCATCCCGTAAATAGTGTCAACCTCACTTACCAAGGAGTCAAACAGTTTTCACTTTAATCAAATACATATAAAAATATTATTATTTAATAATTAATATCATTAGACGAATTGTTGATATATTTTTACAATAAACTTATTTAAAAATATAAACATTGCTAATTTATTTTATAAATTTAGGCAACAAAGTTTTATAAACACGAATTTCATAGACTTAGGGTCGGAGTGAGTATACTCATTTGAGGGATGTCCTTGTATGGTTGTACCTTAACTAAAGGCATTTACTTGATGGATAATGATACTGTGCGGGCATCCGTGCCGTCCAGGCGCCGCGCACCTGGGCCTACGGCCCAATTAGACCGACGCAGATGCCACCGAAGAAAAGAAGGTCGCATCGATTCCTCCGACGCCTCGCCATTTCCATTTGCCATCGCGTGCCCCGACCGCTAGCTGTTGCGCGCGCTCGCGCGCGCTCTCCGGGACGGACGCCGTGCTCATGTCCAGCTCGCTGCCGCCCTGCTTGCCCGCGCTCATTCCCTCCCTCACTCCATTCCCCCCCTTAGCAACCTCCATTGTGACCTGGCTCCCGCTCCCCCCACCGGAGACGAGGATGACGACGGTGGCTCCAACGAGGTAGGTCGGTCCTTCTCTAGATACGAGCCTCCTCCTCCTCCTTTGGACTTGAGCCCTCGTCCTCCTCCCCCTCCTCCTCTGGATCTGAGGGATGCGGCGATGGCTAGGGTTCCGACGAGCTCTGGGGTCCTATTCTCTTCTCACTCCGGCGAGTTTGAAGGTGATGGGCCAGGGCTGGAGCAGAGCCCATCCCCTTGCTGTTTTGCACGTCCTTTTTTTTGTTATTTCTCCGTGTTGCAATAGGTTTTTTGATGTTGCAACAGATAATTTTTAGAATGTTGCAATATGATTTTTGGGTTGTCGCAACAGATAATTTTTTAATATTTCAATTTCCATGTTTCATGGTTGATTTTTGCGATGTTGCAGTACTACTATTTGAGATCGTGCGGTACATAATTTTCGATGGTGTAGCACATAATTTTCGATGTTGCAGTATATATTTTTCGATGTTGCAGTACATGTTTTTTTTCGATGTTGCACTACATATTTTTTCGATGTTGCAGCACATGTTTTTCGATGTTGCAGCAAATAATTTTCGATGTTACAGTACATATATTTTCGATGTTGCAGTTTTTATATTCCGATGTTGCACTACATAGTTTTCTATATGTTTGCGATGGGACAGGGGGCGCGGTAGGAGAACAGTGTGCGTTGAGGAACTGGGAACGGGGAGCGGTGGTGAACGAAAACAGGCGCGCGGTGGGGAACGAGATAAGGGCGCGGTGGGGAACAGAGTCATGCCGCACGATTGGGGAACGGGATGCGGCGGGGGAACGGGACGCTGTGGGGGAGCACTACCTGGGACCTGCGTCCAAATGCCGTCAGTGGGCGGACGTTCAGGTGCTAGGTATTTCGTTACTTGATCGCTCTTCACACATATTTCTCCAATGATAATTTCTGATCCTGATAGTTTGTTTTGTCATCCCATCATCACTCACCGGTAGGGATGAAAACGGATCGGATATGAATTGATATCAGTTTCATACTACTGTCCGGATTCGAATTCGAATACGGATAGTGTCAACCATACCGAATAGGATACGATTAGATATCGACATTATAAATATACAATTTCATTATTTGGATACGGATACTGTATCATATGTTGAATATCCAGACTTAGATACGGACAGATCTAAACTCCTCCAAACGGATTCGGTCTCCGATCCTTTCGAAAAATAACGTTTTCACCCTGCTGACAGGCGGAAAAAAGAAAAAGAAGACCGCGCAACGTACGACGAACGTTCCACTCCTCTGGCCGCAGGCCCAGCACCGGTGGGCAGACTATAAATGCCAGCTCGGACCCGCTGAAACCCGTCTCGCACGCATACCAGATACCACAAACGAGGGACCCGGGGCGGGGCAAGAGAGAGAGAGAAAAAAAAGAGAGAAGACGTCTCTCTCCTCTCGCCGTCCCCGTTCCCCAACCTCTCGTCTGCTCGCCTGCAAAAGGTGAGAAGAAGAAGCCTTTTCCGTGTGAATTTTTTGGTTGAATTTTTTCGGCCTCCGCTCTGGTCAGATCGGCGCGGGTGAGCTCCGGCCACCGGCCCCTACTGATCCGGATCCGCCCCCATCGGCTCGTGTGTTTTCGCTCCAGTATTTTTGCGTGTATTTTTTTTCTCTTCCTTTGTTGGTGCGGATGTCCCCTCCGCCTCTCATCCGCCTCTCCCGCCTGCCTCCCGCGCCGTCTCGCCTCCCTCCGTCGTTCCTGGCCGCCGGGCTTCTTCTCCGTCGCCGGCTACGCGCGTGACGAGGGAGGAGGAGCCGCAGCGCGTGGATCCAGGGGCAGCGGCGGCGTCCATCCCGCGTGAGAAGGGAGAAGGAGACGGTGAGATCTACTTTTTTCAGCTCCTCCATCTCTCGCAGCTCTCTCTCAGCACGTTCTGCGGAGATTCGTCGGTGGAGCTGGTTGCTGTGAACCCAACGGGGCCGATCTTTCTCGCAGCGCCGACGCTCCATCTTCCGTCCCCCCCTCCCCCCCCGCCCCCCCCCCCCCCCCCCCCCCCCCCCCCCCCCCCCCCCGGAGCGTCGGGGCAGTCCCAGGCTCGGCGGCGTCGTCAGCGGCTACCCCTCCCGCCAGTCGCCTCGCACCCTCGCTAAGGCGGGAGCCAGCAGCCGCTGCTCCACCAATTTTGTCGCGCCGCTTTGGGAGCGCTTATGCCCCAAAACGAAGCGTTGCCTGTCCGCTTAGCTCTGAAGCGTGCGCTTAGTGCCGCTTTTTGGAACCCTGACTTAATCATTGGATGGTGCATAATGTTGATTGGTCTTCATATTGGATTTGGCTGCCAAGTGATATTATTATGACAAAATGATCAAGTATGCAAATCTTAGCAAGCATGAGATCACAGAACCCAATGTTCAAGCTTAGGCACTAGCTGCACAACCATCCAAGTATATCGAGCTAAGGGGAAAATTTGTTTGTCTACAGTAGTTGATTGACGTCCTAGACTGAAAACTGAATTTTGAATCAGCCATATAGGTTCACAGATGTTTGATATCAGGACTGTCACACCTTGTGTCGTCTGATTTAATCATGGGCTTGATATTTGCTTCTTGTTTCTTGTGTTGCCCTGCTGAGTTCTCTGCAACACAACAAAATTTCAAATCTGTTGTTCCTCATTGACATCCCTGCTTCCAAATATACAAATAGATATGGTTGACTACAGTCTTTTTACTATGTGTTCATTGACTAACCAATCTTTGTAATGTATATGAAAATACAGGAGTTTGTCATGGCATCGAAGCGTATCCTCAAGGAGCTGAAGGACCTGCAGAAAGACCCCCCCACATCATGCAGTGCCGGTATGATTATGAGTTATTACTGGAACTGTGGATGGACCAATGTCTTCGCATGCTCACTTTCTTTTCTCCCAATGCCTTTCTCTCACTTCTGATGAACTGCAAATTTCATTTGTACAATGTTCAGGTCCTGCTGGTGAGGACATGTTTCATTGGCAAGCAACAATTATGGGACCACCTGACAGTCCCTATGCTGGCGGTGTTTTCTTAGTGAACATTCATTTCCCGCCGGATTACCCCTTCAAACCTCCAAAGGTTAGAACTCATGAGGTTTATCTTGTTTACAAGTTCTCTCTTTTATTATCCAGTTCAGTGATGGTGTATTATGCGCTATTCCAAGCTTTATAGTTTTGCATAGCCTGATTGTGGTTACTTTTGATAAGTATAGATTTCTTCAGGGTAAAAACTTATGAACAAAATGGTTCTCTGCTTTTCCTCCTTATCCTGCTAGTATCATCATGCTGGGGGAGACATCATTCAGCATTATCCATTCTTGCTATGTAATAGCTTCACCTTTCTGTTAGTGCTTTTCTCTATGGTCAACTAATAATATGGTTGTAGTTTTTTGTTAGCTGGCACAAAAAACATATTTTAGTTTTTTTCCTGGTAATGCATCGAATTCTGGATGAAGTATCCCTGTTATACCCTTTCACAGTTGTAGTTTGGAAATGTGTTAGTGATTTGTTACTCCTGACGCTGTAGTCTTAAGCTACACTCAGATTATCTAAAAAAAAAACTTTTCATGTTATATCAATTTCAAGAAAAACGGTACTATTAAGAATATCATGTACTGTAGGTGTGTCTGACATACCCATCTTCATGACCTATTAATTATCTGCTTTGGCATATTCCATCAGTGGCTGGACTTCTTTATCTGCCATCCCAGTCTGGAGGTTGCTTTACTTATATTATATTGTTTGAACTTTTTCATTTTATTTAATCTTTGTTGCCCTGTTCAATTTAGGTTTCTTTCAAGACAAAGGTCTTCCATCCTAATATCAACAGCAATGGAAGTATATGCCTTGACATTCTCAAAGAGCAGTGGAGCCCAGCTTTGACAATTTCTAAGGTCATCCTGAACACTCATCTTTTTTCTACATGTGATATACCTTCCTCTTTTCATATATATTTTTTTATGTTTATAAAATGAGTAAATCTAAATTTGGGATGACACAAGATTGTTATACTGATGGTTATCACTTATTTTGCATTGATTAACTTAGCATAAATTTGGTTCTTATATAATCCAAACTTGTTATGTACATCTTGAGAATAGGAACATTCATTGTCTAATCTTTGATGTTCTGTGATGTCTTTGTCAATCTTACTATTTGGGGTTTGTTATTTATGGATCAACTGTTGATGTAATGCCTCCATATTTAATTTAATTGAAAAATCAGATATTCTTTTGCCTTTTTATTTGATTAAGTATTCTGACATTCCTTATATCACACATACTTTATCACCTCTCTGTGGAAGTTTGGAATGTAAGGGTCTTTCTTAATTCAATGTATGCTTCTATGAACTAATAACTTCAGAATACTGTTTGCTACTCCCTTTGTTCTGAAATACTCCTTCTGTCCCAAAAAGAATGCAATTATGGGAATCGTGCCAGTCAAACAATCTCAACTTTGGCCAAATTTCTAGTAAATAATATTAGCATTTACGTCCCTAATTAAATTGTTACGAAAATACATTCCGTAATTAATCTAATGATATTTATTTTATATTATAAATGTTAGTACTTTTTCTTATAACTTTGGTCAAAGTTCAAATCGTGTGACTTCTTGAAGCGCGAGAATTGCATTCTTTTTGGGACAGAGGTAGTATAAGAGCACCTCCAGTGTTGGGCAGATTCGAACCATGGGCCAGGAAAAACGAACCGTGAACACTGGAGCTGCCGAACCGTGAATGTCAGAACGAAAAGCGCATCTTGCAGATGGTGTGAACCCAGGCGAATAAAATATGCTCGCGAGCTCCAGTGCCATACGGAGCCGGCGTACTAGCACATGGCCGTAGAGCGAGAGAGAGAGAGGGAGACATTTTTACTGTATGTGGGGCCCTTGAAACCGATGTCTGCACTGGGGATATCGAACCATACTTCTGTTCGATTTCTCCGAACCTCGCGGTTCGCTCGAACGCTGGAGCTGCCCTAAGGGATTTGAGTTTGTCCTACGTCAAACTATCCTAAGTTTGACCAAGTTTATAGAAAATAACAATAATGCTTTAGATATCAAATGAACATTGTTAGATGTATCATGACATATTTTCTTAAATTACCTCTTCGATGTGGTAGATGATACTCTTCTATATAAATTTAGTCGAACTTAAGGTAGTTTGATTTGGGACAAACTCCACTCTCTTTTATTTCTGGATGGAGGGAGTATTTATTACCCTTAACATATTACTTTGCTCAGGACTCCTTGCATTACATGATTTGTTTTGCTCAAATTCTGTAGTATGGCACCTTTAGTAGTGCATTGATAGGATCTTAGGATCTTCAGACTCTGGAGAGCCCCTTATATTTGTTCCATTTAGGATCTTCAGACTCTGTTATGCATTGGCAATATGATAACGTAGAGGATACTCCATGGGTTCCAAATTATAAGACGTTTTGGTTTTTTTAGATACATTGCTCTTACTATGTATCTAGACATAATAGTGTATATCTAATTGCATAGCAAAAGTTAGGTATCTAGAAAAATCAAAACGTTTTATAATTTGTAATGGAGGGAGTACTAATCTTTTTGGGAGCCGTCCAGCTGAAAACGAATTGCATGTTATATCATGTTGGAAATGACATGTTATGTTGTGTTACACTTGTACTCCTGAAACAGAACAAAGATGCCATGATGCTCTGGTCTGTTGCTTTGTTGGATGTTCCAGGTCCTGCTCTCCATCTGTTCCCTGCTGACTGACCCCAACCCGGACGACCCTCTTGTCCCTGAGATTGCCCACATGTACAAGACGGACCGGCCGAAATACGAGTCAACAGCCCGCAGCTGGACGCAGAAATATGCGATGGGCTAACGAATACCTCCTGCTCATCCCCTGACGATTCTCGTGTCGTCTCAAGAAACGTTCATGGGCGTCATTGTTTCCTTGGATTTGTTGCTGGTCGTGTGTGTCCCTGATCCATCTAGGATCGTATTGTAGTCGATGTTGGCCTACCATCATTGCCATCCATAGTGAGGTGGTTGGACATGCTTTTGCCTATGCACCTATGCTTGCTGGGATACCTTACTTCGGGTCGGTGCTATTTGGTAAATGTTCATCGAAGACATTGATTCCGTTGCCTCTGGCTCTTTGCATGCCTATGTGAATCATTTTGAATGTAGGCTGTTCCTTACCATGTTCTCGTTCATAGATGTGGCCGCAGAAGGTTTACGTAACACATTGTTTTGAAGGTAGTCTGCTTGAAACTAGGTATTGCATTGCGTTGCGTGAAACTAGATTGTTCATAGGAATCGTAGAGCTTGGGAGTAATCTGGGCTTATATTATACTTCCGGCGTCTAAAGTTATACCGTGGCTTGGAGCATGTTGCTCCACAGAACTAGTTCAGTAGATTTCTTCATCTTCAGTCCATGCACAACGCGCTTACGTGGTATACCTCTAGTCGCAACTCGCCAGCGAAGTGCGTCTCTTTCCACCTTGGCGGCGAAGCAAGCAGGCAGCACCCGTTCCACTTCCACCATGGTGGCGCGAAGCAGTAGCCGGCTCGACACGGTAAGCCATCTGTTGCCGTGTTAGTGTCACACCTTGCGGGCAGCAGCAGCAGAGATGCGCCTCGTGGCCACCGATTGCTTGGTTGCCATCGGCACCTGCCGCAGTGCCGCTCCGCCCTGCTGTTGGATCGTCCTGTGGCGGCTGGCCGCTGTCCACTGCGGTTCGTTGGCTGGCTTTGGCTGTCTCGGTTCTCTGCTCGCCGGCCAGGCAGCGTTTGCATCCGATTTTGGTCGCCTAGAGCCAGAATCGAATGTGGCAGGTAGTTGTCCGGGAGTCTACGAACCAAACACGTCGTCTCGCTGCTAGGCGCCTAGGCCTATCAACCAATCACGGCCTGCAGCTGTCCCGGAGGCCGCGAACCAACGGCTTCTTCGCTCGTTCGTAAACGATCGTAAATTTTCAGCCAGAATAGTATTTTTCTCTCACACCAAATCAGTCAGCAGTAATAATCCACGATCGTATACGATCTCTTCAGCCCCAGCCGAACAGGCTGCAAACACGTCGTCTCGCTGCTAGGCGCCTAGGCTGCCTAACAACCAACTAGAAAATCATGGCTCATAACCATGCCACGAAACCCTCTCCTTCCGTGTAATTTCCTTGGTCTAATAAAGTGTGTCCCTGTTCTTGGTCCTACCCTCTCTGACTGGCAAGCTACGTAATAGCCCAGGAAAATTTGGAGAATTTATTATGTCCACACACACATGTTCTATAATAATGATAGCCTGGACTGAGGTTAGGTTCCAAGATTAATATCTATGACCAAGAAACTTGTTTGTAGAGAACACACGAAACCGGAAACCCCTTCAATTCTCTCCGCAACCCCATCCATCCGAAATTCTGAGTGGCTATCAATGGCGGAAATAGTAGGATCTGCTGTGGCAAATGAGGCAGTGAGCAGATTAGTATCATCTTTTCTCTCCGGCGACAAAACTAGTCAGCAGCAGGAGAGCGTGGAGGACAAAGCCGAGAGACTGGAGATGGCGGTGCTGAAGATCCGCAGCGTTGTTGCCGTCTCGGAACATGTCCATATCTCCCACCTCCCACTGCTGCAGTGGAAGGCGAAGCTAAAGCGTGTCGCTGAGGAAGGCGATGATATACTACTGCATGTGCACAAGAAGCAGCAAACCTTGTTGTGCAATCGCGTCGTCAGCGACAGTTCGACAGGTAACTCGATCTCTCAGTGTTTGATCCAAGCGGCCAAACGCTTTGTTCCTTTTTGCCGCAAAGAAGATGAAGAGTTGATGAGTGACAACACGCTGCGGAGGTTCGAGAGGCTCGCTGATGGTGCGGACAGCTTCTTCAGGCTGGTAGAGTCTGGCGGCCACCCAAACAAGTCCGTATTTTTGCCGCCGCCGCTAACCAGGGCGTTGCTCGCCGGTGATTCGATGCAGTTCTTGATCCAGACAAAAACTGGCAGTGACCATATCATGGTGTGGCCATGGCTGGACCACCCGGATGCTAAGAGTGGAAGTGGATTGCAGGCATGTCTCACTGTGACACGTGAAGATGAAGTTGTGTGGCAAAAAGGATTCAAGATGAGTGTTCTGTTCCGTCTATCGGAGGCATCCAACATATTGGCTATTGCTATGAGCTGCTTGGAGCTCTTGCCACCTCAATTTGATGCTGCACGCGTGGCCATCAGTAGACTGTTAACTGAAACAATAGGGCAAAGTGCTGACAGTTCCAGTCTTTCAGAAAGATGGAAATGGTGCTGTCGACAAATTGAGAATTATCACCGTAATGGTTGTGAGTCATCTATGGGTGATGATAAGCATAGAGGCAATGGAGTGCTTGGGTTCACTGCATTTTGTTACGCCTCACCGTGCATCGACAGGAAGGACGGCCTTCCTCTTGAGTTGGAGTGCCATGTGTCCCCTTATCTCTTGCCTGAGAAGTATTCCAGCCAATATGAGCTGGTTGAGCCAGGTGTTATCAGGAAGCTGCTGCCCAATGTTACTGATGGTTTCTACGACGATGATAGACAACCGTTGAGTTACCAAAGGCAGATCTGGAGCCCACAAAGCTCCATGTATTGCGCGGTTACTCCAGCCTTTAGGCAGCCATTGACGGTGTCGCAAGCGTACCAGATGGAATGTTCTGGTACCCGTAGCAGGAGGAGGAGAACGGCCGAAACAAAATCTCAATCCATTTCAAACTTCCAAAAGATTATCATAGCATCAGTTCCGCATTAAGGACAATGATGTACTGTACAAGGAGGCTGCATGATTGTATTTTTTTTTCCTTTTTTGTTTCGATTGATATCAGATACGTATCAAATATAGGTGTCCATCTTATTTCTTCTGTCAGTGTTACTATAACAACAATTCGAAAACCGAGTGGTCCTGCAAGTGTTCAGGGGTGGTAATCTGGATTATTTGACCCTGCAAAATAAGAAACATATAAGGGTTTGCCAGATGAACTTGCAAAACCGCAGCCTTGAGCCGCAACCAGTTAAGTTCCAGAATGCCACATTCTTGTTCTTGATAAAGCAGATGAGATCAGTCCGTACTCCGATGTAGCCTGAAGATCTCCAGGTACCTAGCGTCTCACTGCCCTATACTGCTAGGTGCTATTGCAGAGTAGCACTAGCTAGAGATCATACCAATACTAGTAGCTGCCGTGCGCCCCTGCGCGCGTAGCGGTGTGGTTTAAAAATATTTGTAAGTGATGTTTGTATGCAATTATATGGCAAAGTTGTAGTACTGCTTTACATGAAGGGAGCTCTCTGCATACACAAAGATATTCTGGTACAGGAACGCTTTCTTTCTTTGCCTTCATTGGCCTATTATACAAAAGCAAGCGCAGATTAGCAATTTATTTAGTCGGAGAAGCAGTGCTTGGTTTCCCCTGAGTGGCATATTATTCAAGAGGACAAGCACAGAGCAGCATTTTGTCACTGGATGTCAAGTGGTGGTTAATATATTACACAGAACCTGTGTAAATTGAGTAACCTAGGGGTCACTGAGTAAACACTGGTGCGATTGTTCATCTAGTCGACCGTACAATATGTAGCAAATTCTGGTAAATTAATAATTATAGCTTCATACTGTGTTCAACGATTACCAATCATCTTTCAGGAGGATGTGTCTAATAATTGTTGGTTTGTTTGAACGCAATAATAATTGTTGGTTTTGATAGTAGAAAGTTGCACTGGCTTAAGGTCTGTTACTTCAGTAATAACACCGACAACATCTGTCGAAGGAAATAAGTGCATGTTTAGTTCCCAAAATTTTGCAAAATTTTTTAAGATTTCTCGTCACATTGAATCTTTGGACGCATGCATGAAGCATTAAATATAAATAAAAAATAAAACTAATTACACAGTTTAGACGAAATTCACGAGACGAATCTTTTAAGCCTAATTAGACTATGATTGAACACTAATTGCCAAATAACAACGAAAGTGCTACAGTACCATTTCCAAAAAAAAATCGCCAACTAAACGAGGCCTAAGTGTGTCATTCGTATGCAAAATCCTCTAAGTTGATTGAGCTTTCTAAAGGCAGAAAGCAAGTAAGATATAGAAAGGTATGAATTTACTTACCTATAAAATGTTTTATCTGAACCTCCATGTAAACGGGACCAGATTGTAGACATACTTTGGGAAAGTAGCAGGTTGATTTCTTGCATGTTCAATCTTAGTGTAGCATGTGAATTCAATCATGCAAGGGTTTCCCAGACCATGGTAATATGATTTAGCTTTTGGTACTTTAATTTAAAGCGTTTCATAACATAGATATTGTCTGCTTGTATTGAGCGGCTATGCCAAGAGATGCCGGTTTTCCGATATATATCTTTTGCTTTCAGTGTGTTCTCCAATCTCCACAATTCTTCTGCTGGCTTTTCCTACTTGTGCCTCTTTTTCTATTCCATGGTCCTGACATGTCAAGCTCAGGGCCTTGTTTAGATGTTATCTAAATTCTAAGTTTTTTCATTCTCTGTTTATCACATTAATTTTTAGCTGCTTGCATGGAGTATTAAATGTAGGTAAAAAAAATAACTAATTACACAGTTTAGTTGGAAATCACGAGATGAATCTTTTGAGCCTAGTTGGTTCACGATTGATAATATTTGCTAAATAAAACGAAAGTGGTACTATTTATCGGGTTCAAAAAATTTACAAAATGAACTAGGCCTCACTACAGGTCCCACGTCCCACTACTTCACCACGCACGATCACATCAGCGGTCAGTTTTAAGTTTTAATGGCATTGCCAATAATTTCCTCACAGCTTTGTCTCATCACTGTCAGAGCGTTTATGACATTTGACTTATGAGCGTTTATATTTGACATGGTCACCTCGCGACCCATCACAACTTGAAAGATTTTATTTCATCCCTCGGGCAGTGGATATAATTGGGGTAAAATAATGTCCAGATGTTGCTAAATAAATAATTATCCCAAAATCACCGTACAGAAAATAAAATTAGGATTACAGTTCAGACCTCTACCGGATGGGGGGAGGGGGGACTTGGGCCTCGTTTAGATGGTAAGTTTTTTCACTCTCTCTTCGTCACATCAAATCTTTGGACACATGCATGGAGTATTAAATGTAGATAAAAAAATAACTAATTACACAGTTTGATTATAAATTACGAGACAAATCTTTTAAGCCTAGTTAGGCCATGATTGGACAATAATTGTCAAATACAAACGAAAGTGCTACAGTGCCAAATATTGATTCCTAACCCCAATCTAAACCAGGCCTTGACAGAACATCTAACTCAGATCCTACTCCTGCTAATCCTGAAGGCCTACTTTGGCAGCCCAGATTCCCTACGGGATCCTGGTCTTTTCCCTGCGCCAATCTGCCCCGTGCCAGTCTTCCCTGGGCCAAATGTTTTCGCCCTTTGGCAGCCCACCAACCCGAGGATCGCAGCCCGCTTCCCCTCGTTTTCCGCGCGGAAGAAATCCACGAGTGATGAGGCCGAGAGGGTTTCCCCGTGCGGACCGCTCACGTAGCTCTTCGCCTCTTCCTCCGCTCGCGTAGCCGCTAGTCGCGAGGCCGCCGCCGTCGCCCCGGCATCCCGTCGCCGCCTCTCCTCCGCCTTCTCGTCGCTTCGGCTCACGCCAACGGTGAGCCCGCCTCAACCTATCCCGCTAGGGTTTCGGTTTTCTTCTCAGACTGTTTCTCGCCGCCTCTTCTCCGCTAGGGTTTTGCCTCAACCTACCTGAGCCTGATCCAGTGCCACCGCCGCCGCCGCTGCCCGCCCGCAGACGCGACCGCGCCGGCTCGATCTCCACCCCTGCTCCGTGACTGCCCCCACTTGGCCGCCTTGCCTCGTCCCAAGAACCGGTGAGCCCTTCCTCTCTCCCAAGAATATCATGTTTTATCTGGTTTCGGGTATCATCCTCTCTTCTCTTTCTTGTAGATCCTGGGGCTGCCGCCACCACCTCAACGCCCGGCTGCGTGAAGCTTATCCAGTGCCGCCGTTGCCCGCCGACCGGACCGCACCGGCTCAATCTCCACTGCTCCGTGACTGCCCGCGCCTGGACGCCTTGCCTCGTCCCAAGATCCAGTGAGTCCTTCCTCCCTCCTCCTTGTCCCTCCCAAGTTTGAGCTTCTGCGACTTGGATGTGTACTTTTTACTCATTGGATGTGCTTGTAGTAGCATGCTGAGAATATCATGTTTTATCCAGAATATAATTTGACAAATTTATCAAAACCAGCACTTATTTCGAAAAATGGGAAACAAGTCAAATCTAATTCCCCATAATTCTCAAGTCTTGTTAGTTTTTTGTTTCTTTTTTTGAAGGAACGTCTTGCCAGTTTTACATGGCAACACTACCAAATACTAGTAGGATCTAAATGCATTTAGGGCCTGTTTTGATTATGGCCTGTCAAGCATGTATGGTCCAGGTAAACAATTCTAGCCCTAAAATTCTACAATCAGACGTGTGGCAACTATCCCTGGCCGAGGCAAATTTCCCAAGCAGCAATCAAACAGGCCGTTTAGGCTCAGAATTAGCCTTACGTACTTGTCAGCAACCAAGCCCAATAGCCCACATGACTGGTATGTTCGGTAGTCCAATCCAATTCTGTACGACGGCAATTGTCCTCGAAAAGAGGATAACCGAAAATTGACAGCACACAAGTGCAGTTGAGTTGGGTCGTCTGGCCTTGTTAAGCATAGTGGGTCATATTCCTTTGGCTTTAAAATAGATAATTTGGCCGTTGTTTTTGTTGTCAGTCTTGTTCTAAAAAAATGAATGCATACATGCCTGGATGAGTAGGTGCTGATGTAAGTGCTGCCTGGATGATTAGGTGCTGCTGTAGAGTGCTATAAATATGATTAGGTGCTGCTGTAGAATGTTATAGAAAATAATTAGGTACTTCTGATTTTTTTAGACTTTTAATATTTGTTTTCTCTACTTTTAATACTTGTTTTCTCAACTTTTTTAGACTTTTAATACTTTGAATCTGCCCTTCTAATACTTGTTTTCTCTACTTGTTTTCTCTACTTTGAGTGCTCTCCTTTTCTCTAGTTGATTTGAATTGGTAATATATATGTAATAATATAATTTTATATATGTAACACTAGATGGCTTCTTGGGAAGAGCTTGCTAGGAATTTTTTGTTGGAAGAGGAAGAAGAAGATGAGGAGCTATTCTTTGTTCTTCTCCCTGCTGTAATGCCCTTTCTAGACGAAGAGAAAACACCTGAGCATACCTCTTCTCTTCCTGGTGCTAAAAAGGTTAAAGAGATTCTCGAAGGACACGAGAATTGGTGCAAGAAAGAATTTAGGATGGAGGCTGAAATATTTAGAACTATAGCAAACTTTCTCAGGGCCGAGAACTTGCTGCGTGACACACGTGGTATGAAGATTGAGGAGCAACTTGGTATTTTTATGTTCATGCTCTCTCATAATGCAAGCACAGAGAGGCTAAAGAAGGAGTTTCAACATAATGGTGAGACAGTGCATAGGAAAATATATGATGTCTTCAATATCATTCCAACATTAACCTAAAAATTCATCAGACTTCCGAATCCAAGCCACACACACATGAAGATTACATGTGACCCTAGATTTATATCATTCTTTCAGGTCGGTTAATACATACAGTACACTTTCCTTAATACCATTCCTAAATACAATCCAAATCTTTAGTAAATTTTCTTACCTACAGAACTGCATCGGCGCTATCGATGGTACGCATGTCCCAATCACAATTGGACAAGACAAGGCCAGTCCCTATAGAAATAGGAAGGGGACACTATCGCATAATGTTATGTTTGCCTGTGACTTCGACTTGAAGTTCACTTTCATCTCATCTGGTTGGGAAGGATCCGCATCTGATGCAGGAGTGTTGCGGTCTGCTCTTGGCAAGGGATTTACTGTGCCAGCAAGCAAATTCTATCTTGTAGACGGTGGATATGCAAACACACCATCATTCCTTGCTACCTACTGAGGAGTTAAGTATCATCTCAATGAGTTCAGGAGACGTGGCCAGAGGGGAATGCATATGCCAACTACAAGGAATTATTTAATCATCGGCATGCGATTCTTTGAAATCACATTGAGAGGGCCTTTGGGGTTCTCAAAAAGTGGTTTCCAATTCTGAAAGTGGGGACACATTACCCAATTGAATCTCAAGTTATGATTCCAGCAGCTGCTGCTGTGTTTCACAACATCATTAGAGGGTTGAATAGGAGTGAAGAGTGGCTAGACATCCTACCTGATAATATCAACCCATCAAATTATATCGACATGCCAGAGGGAGACACTAACTACCCAAGTGAGATGGAATCAAACCATGGAAATACCCTACGAGACCAGATAGTCCATCAGATGTGGGCTGCCTACAATGTGTAGGATAGTAGTGTTTGGAATGTAATTTATGAGTTATGAGTTATGTATTTTTGTAATACATTATGTGATGCAACATTCTGTAATAAATTCTCCAATACATTCTATAATATGTTATGAGTTATGTATTTCTGTATGATGCAATATTCTGTAATAAATTCTTTAATACATTCTATAATATTTTATGAGTTATGTATTTCTGTAATTATTTCTTGCAGCAATGTCGAAGGCAAGGGCTACATGGAACTCTAGATATGAGAAAGGGCTTGTTGACATTATGAGGGACCACGTGAACATCCTCTTGTTCAGGGGTCAGAATGGATGGAGTGGAGAGGGTTGGAGAAGTATCTTAGAGAAGTTTACCCAAATGTATCCTTTAGCACGCTTCACAAAGCAGCAGCTGCAAGAGAAGGAAAAGGAGCTAAAGGGTAGCTGGAAGGTGATACATGTAGCGTTAAAGGATAGTGGTGTTGGTTGGAATGACTCATTGGCCATGGACATTGTGGAACCGGAAAAATAGAAGAAACTGATAAATGTAAGATTTTTTCACTGAACCAAAAAATTGTTGCCATATTCTGGTTGCAAGTACTAACTATGCTGTTGTCTTGGTATTAAATAGGATAATGAAAAAATGGCTAGGTTCCAGAAGAAGCCGTTTCCTTTATATGGAGACTGTACGTCATTGTATGCTGGTATGTTATTTGAAACTTCTCTCTATGGTTATGTAGCCTTATTGTTCTACTTGAGAGTAAAGCACCATCTAACTTGATAGTATGACTGTGCACTGCTTTCAGTTTAAGTTATAGTATGCCTGCACTTGAACAGGAAGAGTTAGTCTTTATTAGTCACTCTCACAGCCTCACTCGCCCACTCTCTAAACGTAGCGAGCGATCTCTCTCTGCTTTTTTTTTCTCGCCTTTGCTTTGCTTTCCTATATGCTGCAAAGGCACACCGTTAAAAAAAGAAAGAAAGAAATAAGGAGATCTATAGTTCACATCAACTGAGCACTATAGTGTTAGATCAGCATTTGCATAACCAGTATATCTGTAGCGTCTCTTGGTTGGCCGCTCTATAGTTCCCTCACCATCATTGTCAGTCCCTCCAGTTGAAGGCAGTGCCAGCCTCTGCTCTTGATTCTTTATCTTAGGACAAGAGCCCAAGGTGATGTGCCTCTTGAGATGACTAGTCCCAGCAATCTTTGAACTAGAGTTGTAAGCAAAGGTTTGCTTGCAGAGCTTGCAACAAGCCCTTGTGGCCCCACCCACGATGGCTTCAATAGTGAAGTGCTCCCATACCAAGGACTTCTTTCTCCTACGTCTGGTTCCAGTAGTAGGAGGGGTTGTTACCTCAGAAACAACCAACTCATTTCCTTGAACCAAATCATCACCTTGGGAATGATAAAATCAGAACATTGTCGAAGTGCAAAAATGGCAGGGGTTCGATTCTTGAGCATAACAGAACCGACAAATACATCATAATTTCACGATAGAAAGTCCTAGTAATCAAAGGAACTAGAGCACAACTCCAAAAATAAGTTGTATTAACAACTACACACTAAGTTCCTTCCTCAATAGCTCAGATTCTTGCACAGGCTCATACAAATCAACAAATCCTATACTTTATTTTTTCTTGTTTAGACAAGATTTAAACCATAGGAAGTGTTCCTAATTTTCGCCCACCCATCAGTTTCTAGTAAAAGTAGTAACTCTTCCTATTTTTTTGCATAGGAAGTGTTGCTACAGGAGATCTAAACTTCACATCAACTGAGCACTTGTAGCCTGCTCCTCTTGTTCCTATTGCTGCTCCAGCTGCTCCTACTGCTCTAGTTGCTCCTATTGCAGTGTCTGATAGCACAAGTTCAGGTGCTACTTTTGATGGGCTAGACGTCTCAAGTGCACGCAATGAAGCTCAGTCTGCACCTTCCAATTAAGATTCTGTGCAAGGAACGAGTGGTGGGAGAAAGCGTAAGCAAAGTCATATTGGTGCTGCTATTGATGGTTTTGTGCAGTTTAAGAAGATGCAAACAAATAAAACCATGGAAGCTCTGAATGAAAAGAAGAAACAAGACGAAGCATTTTCAGTCGACAAGTGTCTCGATGAAGTGGATGCAATGGAACTTACTGATGTGGAGAAGGCGTATGCTATGAATATCTTCAAATCTGAGATTGACAGGGAGGTATTCATGAAAATGAAAAACAAAAATGTTCGTTTGATTTGGCTCAAAGAGCAGATTAGGTAATGCTTGGCTGCCACTGGATTAGTTTACTTTGGTATGACTTAGCTGCTAATGCTTTTCCTTGTGCTTACTTGCAGTGCTATCTATGGAGGCAATGTTGGTGGAGGCAATATTGGCAGAGACAATGTTTGAATTGAGAAGATATCAGGTATATTATTTGAATTTGCCCTTCTATCTGAAAATTGATATGGCTCCAATGTGAAAATTGATATGGCTCCAATGTGATTATTACATAATAATTTTAACACAACTTGGAGCGTTTAATTATAGCTATGAAAAGTATGAGCTTTACTGGACAAATTAATGCACAGCTCACCTTTAATAAACCTTTAAGAAGGCTGAACTTTGAATGATCGGTCCTCATTCTCCCAAATATTGTTGATGGGCTGTCCAACAATAATTTCCTTTTTTAAGAGGAAGCAATAATTTCTTTACATCTTATGTAGGGACAATTATGAAAAGGGGTTGTTGTTTGAGTTCAGTGTATGCCCTGGTTCTAGCTAGCTGCTTGCTACTGCTAGGATGACTAGAACTCTAGAATCATATTGATTTGTGTGGCAGGCATATATATAGATACAAAACTATGTCCAAATTTGTGTGTGTAATACTGCGCTGTCTGAATGAAGATTGACAGCATGCATGTGCAGTTGAGTTGGGTCATCTGGCCTTATTAAGCATAGTGGGTCATATTCCTTTGGCTTTACTTTAGACAATTTGGCTGTAGTTTTTCTTGTCAATCCTGTTCTAACAAAACGAATGCATACACTTGTGATTTAATCCAGATATCTAGTACACTTGCAATTGTTCAATTATTTTTCTGATCAACAACAGTTTTCAGTGACTGATCCTTGAAGAACATTTTTGTCTAGTCTAATTTGCATGTGTGCCGACAACTTTTCCACATTTGTAATTTGCTTATTGTGGCTGTAAGATAACCTGCCGCTGCCTTGTTTTGTTTTGTTGCAGCAGAGAATTGACAATAAGCCATCTCTTGTTGTCCTTACTGTACTATTGAAGTATGACAATAGGCCAATTTAAACTTCACATCAACTGAGCACTTAGAACCTCACTTGCTCCTCTAGTTGCTAAGCCTATATGGCGATAATTCTGCTAAGCCTATATGGCAATAACTAAGATCTAACCAACTAATTGTTAGTAAGGTATTGATCTCCTGTGGTAAGGTACAATTGTGTTGCTACACAAGCATTGACCCGAGAACTTTACTTGATATGTGGTTTTTTATGGAATATGATCTGACGATGGTCAAGCATGTTCATTTTCATTGTTTATAAACACAAGCATGTTCATACTACAGCTGAGTTTCTGGAAGTATTCAGGAAGTAAGGTGTTGAGATGTTTCACTTCTTGCATGTATTACACTGCAAGAAACTCAGCTGACAGAGTGACAGGTGTAGCCTGTAACGAACTTTCGATTCCATTCCATGTTTGTGTATGATAAAAGAAAAGAAAGAAGCCTCCACTAGTTGGTCCGAGCTGAACTGCCTCTGCATGTGTTAGTGCGGCTTTATTCTTTAAACTTCTTTTTATATATGATTCATTCATATACAAACTTGTTGGAAAAAGCCAAATCTGTTACAAGAACTCACCATTTTCGTTTTATGTTATTTGCAGAGGTTTTGGTGGAAGAAATGCATGTTTTGAGACAAGTGGAGTGTGGTCAAATTTTGTAATGATTATTGAATATTTCTGGCTTCTATGTAGCTACGCAAAGACTTGATTTTAGTTTGAAATACCTATGTAATTTTATGTAAACAGACTCATTCCTGAGGTTTTTTTATCATTATGCGATGCTAGCGTTGATATATAGTGGCTTTCTTATATTATTTTCTTTTTCTTAGTTTTTTTTTTATTTTTCTTATTTTTTAAGTCGTTTCTATACTATATCTATAGTGAAGTTATCAAATAAGCCAAGACTTTATTCCTGGAATCCTGAGCATGATAGATGCACAGCACAGAAGCCTGTGAGCCATCAGGAAGGACTGATCCATGTATGCATGCTCATCTGACCGCTTTGTTTGGGCTGGAGCTGTTCGATCCCATCATCCATCTCCCCTTGCAACTGCATGCTTCCAAACAGCCACATGAAAATAACCCCCCACGTGAAATCTCTCCCTCCGGGTGGAGAGGGGATTAGCATGTGCAGAAAAATCCCTCCCCCTCAGTTTTCTTCTCTGGGTTAGTCACCCTTCGTTGCCAAAGTAGCATGAAAGGAAGTATGTTCAGTCAAGCAATGGATGATTACTGTGAAGCCATCCGAGGTTAATCCTCAAATGATGTACGTGGAAAAATGTTTTCTTCTTAGCTACTGTTTCCGCATCTTCTGCTACTATGTTATGTTCAGGAGGGACGACTCCATCCCGTGGTTTTGGACTTTGGGGCGGGCTGGCCCCGCATATGAGGCGAATATTCGGATGCAGGACGGTCCATCCCATCTCCGTCCGTCCCCTACTCGTCCAAACAGATGCTCCCATGTCAATGCCAGACCATTCGAAACGTTCTGATGATCGCACTCGCACCCGCCCCTATTTTGACGGCTAGCTTGCTATTACCGAGAAGGGCATTTCTGTCAACGTACCGCCACGGTTATCAGGGAGCTTGCCCCGGTAATGGCGGTGGCTCGTTCCCTCCCCTAGCCCCCTCGCTCCCTGCCGCCCCCGCCGCGCCGGGGTGCCGTCCTCGGTCCTCCGCAGCCGCATCACGCCGCGCGACCGGCCTCCCCTGCTGCGGCGTTCGGGAACGAAACGGAAACCGCCGTCCACGTTTGCTACATTAATTCCTTGGCCTTCTGCAGAGGTACGTGCCGATTTCTCTTCCAAACAATGAAAGTCGATTACGTTACATGCCATTGCTGTCATGGCGTGGGATGGGGGAAACAATGATGCTACTGCGCCGTGTTCTAGCCAGAATCTATATTTCCTACATTGTTGAAATGGCCAGCAAAATGATTGATACAAGTTTCTACTCTTAATTTTTTTTGTTCTCCAAACGGTGCTGGATTCTTGCATCCTATTGGGTCAAGTTGTTGAGCATTCGCCGCCCTGGCCTCAATGCTTGTTTTGTTTGCTCCTTCCATGTTTTTTTTGTCTTCATGCGTCACTTTTCGTAATCAAACGAACTCATTTGTATGATTCTCCTAATCGACCATTATCTCTTTAATCATCAATTGAAATGCTGAAGTGCAATTTACCTTCCATGTTTTCGAGAACATGTGCATTTCATAAAGAAGAAAGAGAAAACTTAATACAAGTGACCGAAAGAGTGATCGAAGAAGAAACTATTGTAGGGTGGGAGAGGATGAAAATGTGCCGTTGCTCATCCACTTTAGTAAAATGTCACTCTCAACTGGCGGAGCTGAAAGTGTTGTAAGCGCGTCTAGCTGAAAGTTGTTGTAAGTGCTTGGTTTGTGGAAGCACCTCATCTTTGGATGAGATGGTGCATCATAAGTTTATTCCCATAAATTTGTTTTAATGAATCACATTCTTTGCGCTTGTACTAATTATTAGCTTGTGAAGGATGAGGTGGTGATGGAATGCTATTTGTTTTTTAAGTTTGTCTATAGGTGGCAACAATATGTTAATCTTAAAAATAATCAAACTTTGATGGGTTTAGTTTGTATCATACTACTATCTAATCAGCATATTTCCTCCAACTATGCATGCCCACTGAGGCACTGATCGCAAGCATCCATCAGGGTGGCACCATCTTCCTTTTCTTGGGTTATGTCATTGACGCAATTACTGATCTTTTATTTCCATGAGCAGAGTCCAGGGGTCTGGATATCCTGACGAATTACCTTGAGCCGATGGGGTGCTGTGGAAGCGTAAATCATCTCCTCTAACTCCATTACAATTTTGTTTTGCTCGCCGTGTCATGCATTGCCATTCTGTTTCGTTTGATCTTCTTGCGTATACATACTTGATACATTGTTTTGCTAAAAACAATATAATAATCATGCTATAGATTAGCCATTTGCAGCAGTAGCCAGTAGCCAGTAGGTTTCTGATCTTAAATTTTCTGTTTGCAGAGTGCCGTAGATGATGAGGAACATCTGGACTACAGCTCTGGAAAAGTGACTATCATACCCGATCTAAAGTGTTGGGAACAGAAATTGGAGGAAGCGAATGAACTTGGGCAAACAGTAAGTACCCAAGATGAGTAGTAATAACAAACGCTGTGAATCAGGGCATAAGGAGTTTGCCCGGATAGCTATGAGCTGTTTGCAGGCGCATTTGGCTGTCCGTTACATGATTCCTTCAGCTGTTTCATCAGGTTAACCATGTATGTTGACATGTCCATGCGTACAGGTTGTGGTAAAATTCAGTGCAACTTGGTGTGGACCATGCAGGAATGCTGCTCCAGTATACGCCGAGCTTTCTTTGAAGCATTCTGATCTTGTTTTCGTCTCCATTGACGTAGACGAACTGCCGGTACATCCATATTCAAAATTCCAGCCACTGATTTCATTCTTCATATATTTTTTTACTTTGTGCATAGAACAAAAAGAAGATCTGAAGTTAATACCACCTTCCAATGGTTCTCCAGGAATTGGTCACGCAATTCGATGTACGTGCAACTCCAACGTTCATCTTCATGAGAGACAAGAAGGAGATTGACAAGCTGGTTGGGGGCAACCAGGAAGATCTCCAGAAGAAGTTCGATCCATACTGCCAGTGCCAGTAGAGGTGATCCATGGCCAATTTGTCTGTCAGTATAGGATCAGAACGAGCACGCCCAAACATCTGATTGGCTGAAAACCGCAACAGATCAGAATTTTGCAGCCAGTTGATGAACTCTCTCTGGGAGTGTCTGCATCTGCATAGGTTCGAGGAACTGACCAAAGGAAGTAGGATTTCTGTCTAGAATAATGTAAGGTTAGCTAGTGTCTGAAACTCTGCACCACATTGTTCAAACAATCCCATATACAGAACAAGAAGTTGTAACATCAGTTACCAGATGACTCCCTCTTGATGCCTCCCACGATTGGTTTTACAGGAAAAATGCCAGTGCCATTGCTGTCCACTGGTATGCCAAGGATTCAACAATGCGCAATGTACACCGATGATGAATCGATCGGAGGATCCAATGTGCATAACTGTATATATCCTGTAGGTACCCATCCATGAGCCATGGATGGATTCTATTTGCTGAGCGAGAACTTGGACAGTACCGCCGCGGCCTGGTCGCCACCCAGGAGAAAATATGGGTGCCGCAATGCGGCCGCGGCAGAGAGGCGGCCCCCGCCGTTGGGACCCCTCTCCGAGATGAGCTTGGTGGCGAGGTCCCAGCCTCGGCCAGAGTCGAGGTCCAGGATCTGCAGGTCGGGTCTCCGCCGCGCGCTCTGCCGCCACCTGTTGAGGTCGTAGCCGGCGGACCTGAGCTCGGCGTTGAAGTTCTTGAGCCCCGACTGTGTCCGCAGCGTCGGTATGGCCATCTGCATCAGCACTATCCCCGCCGAGTACATGTCGAACAGGTCCGGGCTGTTCAGCTGCAAGAAACGCGGAGATGGCTGCTGCTGTCAGTGGCTGGTCACAGACAGCGGCAACGCTAAGTCTGGACGCGAGGAGAAGTGTCTGTCACCTGCCAGAGGATCGGGGAGAGGATGGCGGCGATGGGCTCCGGCGGGGGTTCGGGCGTCTCCTCGGGGAGCACGTAGAGCTCCGGCGGGCAGTAGTCCGGGTCGAGCAGGGTGCGGTCGGGCACGTAGTTCTTGCCGATGCGGAGGTCGGTAGCGGCTCCGAAGTCGATGAGCTTCACCTGCCCGCGGCGGGTGACGACGAGGTTGGACGGCTTGATGTCGCGGTGCACGATGCCCGTGGCGTGGATGCGCTTCAGCGATGTGATCAGCTGCCGCATCACCTGCTTTACCACGAGCGCGTCGCGCTCCAGCGTGCCGAGACCCTGCAGCACGCGCCCGAACATGAGCCGCTCCAGGTTGGACGGGAACCCGCGGTCACTCATGTAATTGGCCAACGTTCTGTTGCCCTGTAATGACAATAAAAGTATTAGATAAGCTCAAACATGTATGGCCTATTAGCTCAGTTGGTTAGAGCGTCGTGCTAATAACGCGAAGGTCGCAGGTTCGAGACCTGCATGGGCCAGTGTGTTACTTTTGTTTTCGAACTTTTAAAAAAAATTCATGCTGTTGGTTTTGTCTTTTCGTTTTTTTTTAAAATTCACCCAATTGAGTTCATTGATCCTATGGGGATCGGATCCTGAACTCGTAACACAAAGTTGGGATCTTTTTTGGGCAAAAACAGTTAAGCTCATCAAAATGTCAAAAGACCAAATGCAAAAACCTCAAACTTCCAGACGAGCCACTTGCCGCCTTTGACGAACTCTGCCTTGTTCTTGTCGGCGATGAAGCTCCCGAGGAAGTCGGCGCACGACTCCGGCGCCGCCCTGGCCACGCGGTAGTTGAACCACTCTTCATAGTCCCCACACTCCTTCGCCCCCACCGTCAACATCTTGATCTGAACATGATCGAACCACACACACATCGATTAGTTTCAATGAGAATGAAGATATTTTTAGATGAGATTTGTACAAGAATGGTGTTTTCACAGTTCACTGATTCAGGACAACACTCTGCCAATGGAGTGTGATCTATGGAGACTAAGAGTTTCTCTTAAGATAAAGATTTTCCTTTATTTACAAAAAAAGGGTTATCCTAACAAAAGATAATTTAGTTAAAAGACGTTGACAAGGTAGCCCCAAATGTTGTTTTTGCAATACTGATGAAACCATACAACACTTTTTTTTTTGCCATATGGTGGCTAGGTTCATTTAGAATATCATTTTCATCACTTTTGGCATTCAACCACCTTCTGGTGTATCCAATATGTTGGTACTTGGCTCAATGGGTTTTCTAACAAGCCTAAAAATCCAAATTTTAGTTGGTGCGACTGCTCTATGCTGGGCTATTTGGTTGAGTAGAAATTATGTGAGTTTTAATAGAACTACAATTAATTCTTTCATGCAAGTTATTTTCAGGAAACATGTTGGATAAGAAGTTGGTCGCTGCTTTTTAAAGAAGAGGAGAGAGATGTTTTGAAGATGAGATGTAAAAAGTTGCAAGTCTCTGTTATGGAGATTTTTAGTTGCTTTAGTCTTTCCCATGTAGCTCTTCTGAATTTTTCTTTCTATAGCCGGAAGGCTACAGATTCTGAAATATGCGTAAATGTAGAGGCCATATTATTTTCCTTCATCTAAAAACACATCGATCAGGGTCGCTATTTCACTCGGTACCACATCACAGCAATTTCGCAACTGGGCTTCACGCAGCTTACGTACCTTCTTGAGTATGACCTTCTCCTTGTACCTGTCGTCGTTCTGGAGGCTCGTCCTGGCCCTGCCCGACCGCTCCTCCACGACAGCGCCGTTCTTCGGCACCACGGCGCCGGCGTACACCACCCCGAAGGATCCCTCCCCGATGCGCTCGCCGACGACGAAGTCGCTCATCTTGAGGCTCCGCCGGCCCAGCACGCTGTCCAGCGCCAGCTGCAGCGGCGCCAGCACGTACGTGTCCACGGCGCCGCTCAGCACCCCGGGCCGGGCCGTCAGGTACAGCCACGTCGCGGCCAGGAACCCGAACAGCGCCCACCGCTGCGCGTCCGACAGCCCCGACGTGAGCGCGTCCAGGCGAGACAGCGCGCCGCCCGCCGCGCGCGCCACCGGGTTGGACGCGTCCAGGTGCAGCAGCTCGCTCAGGATACCGTCGGCGATGGCGGCCGCGCCAGCATCGCTGCTGGTAGCCACGCTGGACGCGTCCACGCCCAGGAGCTCGTTCACCGCCCCGGCGGCGGCATTAGTCGCGTCTCCCACCGCCGGTCCGGTGGTGGAGGGTTCCAGTGGCAGCGCGGTGACGAGGTCATTCGGTGTGACACCCGCGCCGGCGTTGCTGGTCACCGTGTCGGACGGGTCCGCCTGCTGCAGCGACCTCTTGAGCTCGTCCACTAAGGACGCCCAGACATCGTCCGCACCATCGCTGCTGGTGGCGCCGCACCTGAAGATCAGCCTCTGGGCGTGTGGCTTGACGCCGAACGGGTGGAGGAGAGTTGGGTACTTCTTGACGAGGGTGGCTGCGGGGGGCAGGAGGGAGGCGGCCATGGCGACGAAGGCGCTCTCATCCCATGGGGGAGTCGAAGGCAGCCGAGCAAGCGGGAGAGGGAGAGGACCAGAGGGGACAGGGGAGACAGTGAGACACACAGGAGGGCGCGCGTGTGGAGTAGGGAGCAGAGGCTGCGAGGTGTGCTACGTGGCAGGCAGCAGCTTGTATCGTTTGTTATCCAAATGAATGATGGGCCGACGAAACGAATAGTGTATATCTTGGGCCTTGGGATAAAGGATGCTGGGCCTGATAGCACGCCGTTCATCTGTTCCATCCTCGGTCTCGGAGCAGAGAGCAAGCAAAATTCCCCCAACAAAAATTACAAAGGGCGAAAACCTAGCAAGAGCCAAGAGGACTTCCCCCTTCATCTCCTCCTGTGGTCCGCCACCACTGCCTCTGCTTCGTTCTCCCCAGCTGCAGGCGGCGAGGTGAGTTGGTCACCTGCGAGCGCTGAGGCCTCCATATTGAAACATACCCATCCATCCCCCTTAACTCTATATCTCGTCCCACAGCGCCGACGCCCGCCGCCTGTTCGATAGAATGTCTCCGGGGAGAAGAGGGAAAAGGGGCAGGATAGCGCCAATTGAGAGCGGTGACAGCAGCATAGAGTCCTTGCCAGACGGTGTCCTTCAACACATCCTCGGTTTCCTTCCCGCGCGAGACGCCGTGCGGTCGTGCGTGCTCGCCCGGCGCTGGCTGGACCTCTGGATGTTCGCGACGGGCCTGCGCATCACTAGCAATGGATACGAGGACGACATGGAGAAGCTCCGGGAGTTCGTGGACCATCTCCTCCTCCTCCGCGGAATCGCACCTCTAGAAACATGCGAGCTCAGGTTCACAGATTATGTTATGGTCGATATATTATCTGCAGGCTGTCCTCTTCGTGTGAACCTCTGGTTTCGGCATGCTGTACGGTGCCAGGCTCGAGTCCTCCGGTTGGTAATGCCATCTGAAAATTGGTTTGGTCTAAATTACATGCATCTCGTCTCCAGGCACTTAATGCAGCTAGAGCTTTCTGGTGTAGCATTTGAGAAAAATTTCCTTATCTTATCTGACTGTCCAGCACTGGAACAACTAGAGATTGAGAACTGTGATTTGACTGTTGTCAACAAGATCTCATCTGAATCCCTCAAACACCTAAGTCTCACTAATTGTGCATTCAGTGAAAGCTTCCGCACACGTATTCATGCTCCCTCTCTGGTTTCGCTGCTGCTAGATGACAATTGGTCTAAGACTCCAGTGCTTGAGAGCATGCCATCATTAGTGGATGCATCTATCAGAATTGGCGAGAACAATGTAGACAGCTGTGATAATTGTGACTCAGGGGATTGTAGCAGCTGTCATGGTATCATACACAGTAACAGCAGCTCCATTCTTTTGGAAGGTTTATCAAAAACAACTAACTTAGCATTGATGTCTGAATCCAACACGGTATGTGAGACTTTTGTCTTGAACTCATTCTTAAATCATAATTAGCCCACATTAATAAATGCGCTTAGACAGTTTTTTCTTATGCATCACTACTATTTGTAGTTTTCAATTAAAATAACTGCATTCACATTGATAATTGCTTAGATAAATGGAATTACCAATTAATTAGCCTTTTGTGTTTGCATTTCATTCAGTTTATTTTCAGGATGGATTTGAAACGGTGTCCTACATTTAGCAAATTGAAGACACTGTTACTCAGTGACTATTGGGGTGTAGCTCTTGATTTGGACGCCATAACTTGCATTCTCAAGAACTCGCCACTTCTAGAGAAGCTCACTATTGAACATTTTTTAAAGGTATGCATTTTTGAATTGACAATTGTTGCTTTTTTAGTTATTATACATCATCGGTTGATCCTAGTGAAATGATTGTTTACTACAGGGATCTCAGCATAAAATGGAAATGAAAGGAAGCTACATTCCAGCACAGAAAACAGATGCAATCTCAGAACACCTTAAGATAGTAGTGGTGAAATGTGAAGTGGTTGACAAGAAAGTTTACAGAGTTTTGAAGCTCCTGTCTACATTCAACATTCGTAAGCTAACTAGCAACTCTATTAAGTTTCTTCGTATTCCTAAAGTTTTGGCTCCTCGTTCATAAGCTTGAAAGAAAGAAGCACAAATAATTCAATTGATTAGTTACCCTAGTTATGAACATAAGTTAGCTTGCTGATTAGTTCTGAACAGTAGCACAAATTTCTGTATTTAGCAATATTGCAATATGATTTCTTATTGTCCCCCTTGCCTCACCTTGTTCTTTGGAGGCTTAGTGTGCATGCCCAGTTACCTGCTCGTATGGCCTGAGGTATCCATTACCAGTTCTTATATTCATATATAGTAGCTAATATCCATTGCAATGGTTCTACATACACTTTTTTTTTGGTGTGTGTGTGTGGAGGGGGGGGGGGGGGGGGGGGGTTGGATTCCGGAATGGCATTCTCAAGAACTGAATCCGTTAATGCCACTCATTCTCTCTATGATATATGGGCCTGGGCCCTAACATATGCGTGTTACTTCATGGATCACCAACCTTTGTGTGCGTCATTTGATTATGCATTTAGTCACTCCCTTAAGTTATATATTTAGTCATATACATTAGCATGGTATCTCTACAAACTTTTAGTGTCTATCATAATTTATTTTCATTTTTCATGTTTGGTACCTGCTCTTTTCACAGCTTTAAAGGTTTACAACATGTACTTTGACAAGTTAAACAGTTTGACTTAAACTTCTATTCTTTGTCCTTGTCCGTATCTCGAAAGGCTGCCATCATTACCATCTCCATGTCCATTTTAATGTCCCCCCTTTGCCTGCTTGTTGGCTCTCATATGATTGAAAACCTTGACTGTTGTCTTAAGACTTCAAGCTCTTACGCAATTAGAAAACTTTGGTGGTCAACATAGCCAGATGCTTGGATATCATAGTGAAAAAAAGCTACATATCAAACAATCATTGGAAGACATTGTTCGATCACCTTCATGTTAATAACTTCATATAGCATATCAGGACATTGGAGTTGTTACTTGTTAGGTTACGATGCATGCTATTCAAATTCAAGTGAATTTTCCTATGCGCTGAAGTCTGTTCTGGCGTATTATATTTTAGTTCCTTTTGTCTCTTATAATCCGTACTTTTCAGCTTGTTTTTTTTAGCCGAAACATTGTTTTTCTCTCACAACAAATCAGCCAGAACAGTGTTTCGGCTTGTTTTTTCAGCGAAGCGAATGGGGCTCAGACGATCTGCTTTGAATTTTCTGTAGCCAACTTAGTTATTTTGGACCTTTCTGTTTTTTCACAGGTTTCAGTTTCGAGTAGGGCGGGGGAAACAAGTGGTGCCACTGGATCTACTATTCCTCTCTCGATTACTTGGGAATGTATTGGCTCGAAATATGGTTTGGCCATGTTACCTTCATCGAGTTCCAGGCAGCGATACTCCTGTAGTCCTGTCTAGAATTGGCAACATATAACTTGTTTAGAACGTCAGAACCACTAGTCCGACTTAAAACTTTAGATCATCATTGTCGTCGGAGGCTGGAAACTGGTTTATCATGTCGCAGTATTTCTTTACATCTTTTGGTACCTGCTGATGTGGTCAGCAATGTGGACCCTTTAACGTGCCTCCAGTGTACGACAGGCTCATCAGCGAAGTACTGCTACTGTGGCCGAGCCTGGACGTTGTGATTTCAGCTACGGTACGTTTACCGCGCAATAACAATCACTGTTGTACGTATTTTCAACCACTCGGATTATGGGAGACGCATATGATGGTGGACACGGACAAGCTTGTGCTTGCATGCACGGCAACTCTGAACCCTGTGTGCTTGCCATTGCGAGCACTAGTAGCGCGTGCTCGACTGGATCCGATCCGTGCTGCAAAACCCCATTCCAGTTCCAGGAACGAAAAACGGGCAGAGGTCAGATCGTGCGTCTGAAAATAGCGACGGCTTGCTCGCACCGCACGCACTCGCTCCTCCCGTCTCCCGACCTCCCGTCAAAGCCACGGCAAAAGTAAAAGGCGCGAAAACATCACCATCCCAGTTGCCCGAACAAGGCTAGGGCCCGAGCCGTGAGCAGTGCCTTTGCCACACCCATTTCGAGCTCCCATCATTCCGCGCGTCGCGGTCGCGTAGGCCGGGCCTCATCGCGTCCGGGTCTCCGGGCTAGGCCAGGTGCAAGACGAGGCGAAGCCGACACGTCCGCGTACGCGCTCTGCCCGATCGTCTTGCTAGAGCTCTCCCATTTCCCCCTCCCCCCCACGCCGGCTCGAAAAACCCCAAAGCCACCGACCACCGTCACCGGGCGGCGCAAAAGGGTCAGCTCGCCTCGCGCCCAGGCACCCAGCCATGGCGCTCCCCGCGGCAACGGTACCATTCGTCATGCTCCTCCTCCTCCTCCTCGTCCCGACGGGCTGCTCCGGTACCGGCGGCTCCGACCAGGTAGGAGGAGGCGGCTGCTTTGCTCCGCTGATCGGTTGCGCCCCGCCGGCGTCCGCCACGGGCAACGCCACCGCGTTCCGCGCCAGCCTCGCCCCGCTGCTCGCCGCGCTCCCCTCCGCCGCGGCGGCGGCAGCCGAGGGGTTCGCCGCGCTGCGCTCCCAGCCGGACCCCGGGCGCGACCGCGCGCACGCCCTCGGCCTCTGCTTCGGGTTCGGCTTCGGCGGCGTCGCCGACGCGTCGGACTGCCACGCGTGCCTCCGGGCCGCCGTCGCGGCAGCCAGCGAGGGCTGCGCCAACGACACCCGCCGCGCGGGCGTATGGAGCCACGGCTGCCTCCTGGCGTACTACGCCGGCGACGTCGCTTCCTCGTACACCGACGGCTTGGAGCAGACGCTCGCCGACCTGACCATGGCCCTTGCTCAGCCCAAGGGGCCATCGCTCTGTGAGTCATCTCTACTACTACCTCGTTCGGTACATAATGTCACGAGCGTACTGCGATTTCGACACTAGAACTCCTGACTCCTGAGGAGTGAGAACGCATCGTCAGTGCCTGCTCTGATTGATTTTGATTTTTTTTAATTTTAACCCTTTTTAATGTAATTTTAAATCTAACATCTCCGATTTTTTTAAACTAACATTTTTGGCCGCGCCTATTGCCCTGGTGCGGCCAAATGTCTGTGCCGCGCCATGCATGGTGGCGCGGCACAGGGCTGACGTGGCGGCGACCAGGAGCGCTGACCGCTGACGGGGCAGGGCCTGCCGCGCCAGGGGTCATGGCGCGTCTGGGCCAAATAAAACCCCACGGCCAGTCATGCCAGCCCGAGCAGCAAGCCTGCCCGCCGCGCCCGCCGCCAACCTGGCGGTACCTGGACGGTTTAATCGGAACGCGTCGCGCCTATGGTGGGAGTTATTGTAAGTATTGTTTGACGTAAAATGAATAGTGAATTTGTTTCTATATTTTGTTAAATTTTTTCAAGGCCGAATAGAGAAATTGATAAGGCAATTGATATTTTTTTCATCTTTCATAATACGGTTAACCACCATGTTAACTAATGGATTACGAAAAATTGGATCGGATTGAAACGAATATTTTTTAAGGGAACTTATTTATTTGGCCTTTTGACTCCATATTGTAGGATCGGCGACGACGCGACCATGGACCCCGGCTTCCTCGACCCCTCGCGTAAGACACCGGCCACCGGTGTCGAGATACCCCGGGACTGCCGTTTTTTGAACTAGTTGCTACTTAATCTCACAAGCAGTGATGTCACGACGCATTGAAACGAATATGAAGCAAATAACATAAGTTGACAAGCTGTCACATAAGTTTGACTTAAGTTCGACATAACATAACCAAATAAGCCTGCAATTTTTGGACCCCAATAATAGTTGGACCTAACAAACTAAGATCCAAGAGTGTAAGGATTCCTCGGACGTCTATGTCTCTTCGGATTTGTTGGCAACACATTGAGAGTGTATCCAACGTCGGTGTGGTCGCGTCGTCGGTGCGTATGGATCGTACCCTGCAAGTATGTGATATGCACGATTACTTAGAATTCTTTGTGATCGTTAGTTCATGTAGCCTATGTATTTAAAGAAACTACCTTTGTTAGTACCTGTGATGCTCCTTGGGTGCCAAGCGGGGCACCACCTAGCTGAGACATGCCGATCTCGTCCTACGGCCAATCTTCCCACTCGTCGTCGTCGTCATCATCGTCCTCGATTGCAGGGTCCTTCCCAGCGCTATAATGTGGTGGTGTACGCACTGTGGAAGTGACACCTGTCACCGGCTGAGAAGAGCCGGCTGGTGTCCTCAAAGAGGCTGAAGACGTACCACCCGACTTTTGAGCTAGCTTCCTGCAGCTCTTCTCCACCTTCTACATAAATAGACGTTAAAGTTAGCGTATTTCACAAACGCATATACGCTAAAGAAATAATTTCGAAACGGACTAGTTTATGTTTACCTCCACAAAAGCCTCGAGAACGTCTGACCCCTGCCCTCTAGACTCGTGAAGCCGGTACGCTGCTTCGTTGGACAGCCTCGACAATTGTGTCGCTTGGGTTCAGAAACGCGGTTAAACAGTTTTAGTATACATAATTAATACCAAATGGATAATAAATTGTACCATTCAAGTATCTTACCACGTATCTTTGTAGCGGGGCTCTCTATAGTTGTGTGTCCTCTCTAGTGGCAACGTCGTACACATCTTCGATCATATCTTCCTCGGAGTCCTCGTCAATCGCATCCTCCGTGTACGAGGGCTTGATATGTGTCCTCGTAGAAATGTGAAGCTAGAGCAGGTACTCGTCGAAGGTGTGCTGCTCGTGTGGAGGACCCGCATGGACCGGCTGCCATTCCCTAGTCTTCCACAAGTGGATGTGCGCGCTGTGTGTCACACGTCAATCCTTGGTCTTGTACCTCTTTCTGCGGTCATACCTACAACAAAACGATGTTAGTTCTACCACACATACCTCTGGATTGTAGCTCTATTATTAATCGATAACGCACCCTGCAATACTTGGTTGGTGGAGTAAAGCGGTGGTGGGCAGCCTATCATTCTTCCAAACTGTCTGCAGACCCTGACAGGAAGTGAATCTCGATCACGTGGAAGAAAATAAGAGGGACGTTGCAGCGATACTCCTCTGACTCGTCCCTAGTGACAGGACTGAGATAGTTCTGGAACTCCGGAGCATCTCAAGGACACCAATGCACCTGAACATTTCGTAATTGAGTTAGGCTGTGATATAGTGTAGATCGAACAAGACACATGTATGATAGTAAAAAGAGCGTAACCTGGTGCTGTGTCAGGACGTCGAGACCATCCGTGTACTTCCTGTACTTGCGCCTCGCATTCCCTCTAACTAACTCTGATTCCGTCCAGATAAACAAAGTTGTAGGTGAAAGCTCTAGTTTGGTTTTGGTTAATTGATGAAACCCTAAGTGCTAACCTAGTTTATCAAGATGATTATGAGATAGGTAGCACTACTCCAAGTGATGAAGCAATGACGAAGATCATGATAATGGTGATAGCATGGTGATGATCAAATGTTTGAACTTGGAAAAGAAGAAAGAGAAAAACAAAAGGCTCAAGGCAAAGGTATAAAATGTAGGAGTCATTTTGTTTTAGTGATCAAGACACTTAGTGAGTGTGATCACATTTAGGATAGATAGCCGTACTATTAAGAGGAGTGAAACTCGTATCGGAATACGGTTATCAAAGTGCCACTAGATGCTCTAACTCATTGCATATGCATTTAGGATCTAGTGGAGTGCTAACACCCTTGATAATATTTGTGAAAATATGCTAACACATGTGCACAAGGTGCTTTTGGGAAAATGAAATGTCTATTTTCTATTGCACCGGATGCAAAATTCTTGGTGGTTGGCACATTTGAGTAAGGGTGAAGTAGTTAGAGTTGAAATGGAGTTGGTCGAAATGATGCTGGCGTCGGTCTACTGACCGGGCGCTGGGTCACTCAGCGACCGGATGCTGAAGGGCTGCGTCCGGTCGAGCTGTCAGACGGCACAATCGCTAGGGTTGAGCACGGGACGCTGGTCTGCGTCCGGTCAAGGTGGACCGGACACGTCCGGTCGAAAAAACATGCCTCGGGGAGCTTACTGGAAACGACCGGACGCTGGGGCTTCAGCGTCCGGTCAGTTTTATCGGAGCGTCCGGTCAGCTTCGTAGCCGTTGAAATCTGACGAACAACGTTTGAAGCCGTTGACGCGTGGCGTCCATCGGGCGACCGGACGCTGATGGCCAGCGTCCGGTCAGTATGACCGGAGCGTCCGGTCAGAGCGTGTTTTGCCCAGTGAAGGGGTATAACGGTTCTATTTGATGGGGGCTCTATTTATAGCCCCATGGCTGGCTCAAAGAAGAACTCTTACACATTTTCATTGACATAACAACCTTGTGAGCTTAGCCAAAGCCCTCCCACTTATCTCCATCATTGATCCATCATCATTGTGAGATTGGGAGAGAATCCAAGTGCATTGCTTGAGTGATTGCATCTAGAGGCACTTGGTATTCTTGTTGCGCTGCGGATTTCGCTTGTTTCTCTTGGTGGTTGCCACCACCTAGACGGTTGGAGCAGCGGTGAAGGATCGGCACGAGTTGGTGATTGTTCGTGGCCGCCTTTGGTGATTGTAAGGGGAGTTGTACCTTCCCCGGCGGAGTGCCGAAAGGTAACTCTAGTAAATTGCTCGTGTCATTGAGTTACCTCACTTGTGGGTCGGTTCTTGCGGTGTCCAATCGTGTGGACGAGGTTTGTGAAACACCTCTTAGCCGCCGAACCACCAAGTGTTGGTCGACACAACGGGGACGTAGCGTGTTGGCAAGCACGTGAACCTCGGGTGAAAATCGATTGTCTCTCTTCTTTGGCATTCTCCCGCTGATTGGCTATATATTCATCTTGTGATTGGCTCATCCCCTACACGTCGGTATAATCACTCTACTCACTCATTTACATTCTTGCAAACTAGTTGATACAAGCTCTTTAGTGTAATTAGAATTGAGAGCTTGCTTTATTATTTACATTCATCTAGTTGAGCTCTTTAGAGTAGCAAGGTTGAGAGCTCTTAGTGAGTAATTACATAGCAAGTTTGTGTGCCTAAGTATTCATTGCAACTAGAATTGTTGGATAGGTGGCTTGCAACCCTTGTAGAGCTAGAACAAGTTTGCATTACGCTATTTGTCATACTAATCAAATTGCTCTAGTTGATTTATAGATTTTTAAATAGGCTATTCACCCCCCTCTAGCCATATTAGGACCTTTCAGTAGGGAGTGTATTCTGCCTGTTCCATTGCTGCATTAAACACGATAATGAATTAGCCATTACTAAACTCATTATATGTAGCCATATCGAAGAATATAATGAACCCAAGTACTTACCGGTAAACCCATATTAAGGGGTCTCTCAACGGGTCATCGTTCCCAACACCAAACCTGGAGTAGGTACGAGCAACCTCCAAGGTTCGCATACCCTGAGGTGCGATGACAGGCAACGCATAGCTATCGATACGTCCATGCCAGGACAGCGCTGCCCCAGCTGTACGCCGCTATGTTCTCCCACGGCTGGCGTAGTATGTCAAGGAAGATCCAGCTGATGGTGTTGCTCGAGGTATCTGGAAAGAGGAAAAGCACCAAGAAAGTGCCAGAGCCACACTCGAGCGAACCTGTCGATCTGAGCTTCCTCAGCCTATGGGTCCAAGTAATCAAAGCGCTCCGTGATCCAGGACGACGAAACACCAGAAGTTTTTCTGAAATTTATCAAAGAAAATGAGACCTGATGGCTGCAGGAAAGTGATGCAAATATTAAATATGCTTGAATTTTTCACTTATTTTTCTTGGAAGCCTCGTCGTCTGGTGGAAGAAAGCCAGTAAACTGAGCCACCAGCTCCCTCCAGTGATCGTTGTCAACTATCCCTGTCACTGGAAGTCCCCCCAACCGAAGACCTAAAATAGCCTTCACGTCCTGCAACGTCAAGGTCATCTCGCCACAAGGTAGGTGGAACGTGTGGGTCTCAGACCTCCACCTGTTATAAGAATAGAACGACTGTTAGTTGCCTTAAATTTGTTACAAGAAAGTTTACGTATAAAGAATGCACTCGCACCTGTCTACAGCTGCGGTAAGTAGTGCTGGGTCAAGGAGCGGAAGACCGTGATTGACAACACGTACAAGCTCAAGAAAGCCGGCACGCCGTATGTACGACGCGTAACGCTCGTTCCACTGGTGTGCCCTGGTGTGCGTACGGGGTCTCAAAAGAGGCAAGGCCACCTCTGCGTCGTTGTCACTCAAGATATGTGCTCGGTGCTAGTCGTCGTACTCTACCTCAAGAATGGGGGTACAACGGGTGCTGCGTAGGATGGGCCATCCTGTTGCAGATTGATAAACAAAGCGTTAGAGTACTCAAATTAACAAAATTCAAATTAACATTATATAGCATTGCAAAGTAAAATATTCACTCTAACCCAAAATAAATCGGCACAAGGCTAGGATAAACAAGCGTGCAAAAGAGATAAAGCCCGATGGTCATGTGCTAGGGACGTGGATAGAGGCTAGAGATCGTAGTACGATAAAGCCAACCAAGAAGCGTGGGAGCCAGTTACGCTCAGCGTTACGGCCACGGCGGGATGAACCCACGATTGAAACGTTCAAATGGAATACGAGCCCTCGACCGGCTCGCTACAATCCATAACTAAATAACTAACTATAAACTAAATAATAACCGAATCTAGCAGTGACTACCGCATCGCTACAATTCCTAACTAAATAAATAACTACTAGCTAAATAATAAATACCTAATCAATCACTAAACCCAAAATCCTAACCTAAAACCTAAAAACTACATACGTATATCACAAACTAATTATCCTAAAATAATAATAATCATAATAACATTAAACCGAGAGGAAGGTACCTTATGAGCGGGCGGCCTTGACGCGCCGGGGTTCGTGGCGCGGCCGGCGCGGGTGCTGCGAGGGCGCGGGTGGGCGCGGGCGCTGGAGGCGGGCGATGGCCGGCGGCGGGGCTCGTCGGCTGGCTGGCGGCGTGGGCGGGCAGTGGTACGTGCGGCCGGGGGCTTGGCCGCGGGGTTTTATTTGGCCCAGACGCGCCATGACCACTAGCGCGGCACTGTCGCGCCAAGATTGCTGGCGCGGCAGGCCCTGCTCCGTCAAAGATCAGCGCTCCTGGTCGCCGCCACATCAGCCCTGTGCCGCGCCACCATGCATGGCGCGGCACAGACATTTGGCCGCGCCAGGAAAATAGGCGTGGCCAAAAGTGTTAGTTTAAAAAAAATCGGAGGTGTTAGATTTAAAATTACATTCAAAAAAGGGTTAAAATTAAAAAAAAGCTCTTGGTTTTATAAGGAAGCTGACATCTTCCACTGAAAACTGAAATGCCCGCACCGCAGGGAGGAAGGCACAATCCATCATGTCGTTCGTTCTGGCAGCCATTGGAGCGGTCACAGTCGTGGTCCTCGCGTGCTTTCTCGTGGGCTGCTACCTGCTGGCAGAGACCCTCTTCGGGAACATGGCGGAAGCAGGTACCTCCACCGTCTCTGCGCAATTTCTTTCTTGCACGCGGTGATCGGAAGCAGCAAACGCGGCGATCGGATCTGACTAACAATTTATCTATCGTGCACTGGTTGGTTACTTGGTTGATGCAACGCAGGTCCGCAGGGCGATGGGCTCGCTCTGTATATTGCTGCAACAAATGGCCAAGCACAGGTCTGGTCGCTGGCGACGGAGTTCCGATTCCACTAGCTGGGCTGTGCGAGAGATCAGATCACCGCGAGCTGCCTGCCGCCTGCGTGTGGGACTCTGATCCTGGGCGGGTCTTCCGAGTGCTGAGTAGAGAGTACTGACGCTTCCACTGGGCTCTATCCGAGTCTGATGATGAACAATTTAGTTCTGTCCCATGTTCTAGTTAGGTCTTTGTTGATGCTGCTATGGCTAGATGCTTATGGCTTATTAACTAGCTTAATTGAAGGTGGTTAATCGCTGGTAGTCATTCTGTTTTTTTTCTTGGGTCAAACCGGAGTGCGTTTTTGTCTCTCTTTTTTTTAACGTACCAGGGCTAGAGGTGGGACTTGAGCCGGCCCTCTCGTGCTTTTGCCTATTAGCCGCTTCATGTCGTGCTCTCTAGACACGCGAGCCACATCTGGTATGACACGATAATTTTTTCTTCGACCAAGCATGGCCCTTGACACACAGGCACGTCTTCGGGTCATTTGTACTAATTTTATTTGTCCGCTCGTGATATATAAAAAAAATATTTGATGTGTACTATTTTCATGAGAATTCTAATGATTTTTATAATCTATTCAAGATTTTAGATGTAATTACACTGTAACATTGTAAATGTGCTTACGTGTTATCGTCGTATCGTGCCGACTTAGGCCCCACATATAGCCTAGGTTTGTCCATCGTGCCAAAATTCTAGATACGGCACGACCCTCGTGTTCGGATCGTGCCGTGCCGTATTTTGGGTCATGCTAAAAGATTGTGTCTTAGCCCACCCTCAAATGACACGGCCAAGTCCAGCTATAACCAGCTATAACCACCGGGGCTATTTGCTCACACTAAGCCAGATTCTTATACTAGGAACATAAGCATTTTTACTGTAAGGGCGGCTGGGGTTAGGGGCGCCCTTACAGTGGGCGTCCTCGGGCCCCAGCAGCTCCTACAGATGGCTATGTAGGGGCGGCTGATAACCTGAGCCGCCCCTACAGTTGGGGTTGATCTGTAGGGGCGGCTCAATCACCAGCCGCCCCTACAGTATCCATTTGTCTTTTTTCAAATTTTAAAATTTAAAAGGTTCAAATTTAGTCAAATGATAAGATAAAAAAAAAAATAAAAGTTGTAGATATTGATGAGTTGAACAAATTTTGTATTCATCACTTTTACATCTGAAATCATTTAAGGTTTTAAAATTTGGTTTGAACTTGTCAAATTTCAAATTTTAGAATGTGTAAAACATTGTCACATCCAAGTTTGATCAAACTTAAATGCTGAAGCATGATTTTAGAAATTTTTAGGAAAAAAAATCATCACATTTGGAATTAGTATGAGGAAGAACAACTAGTTACAAAGTTTACCCACAGATTAAAAAAAGAAATCACACTGTTCACTATGATAAAAAAGAGAAATCATACTATTCTAGATGATACTTACATGATCATAGTGAACAGTGTGATTTTTTAATCTGTGGGTCAACTTTGTAACTAGTTTTTCTTCCTCATACTAACTCCAAATCTAATGATTTTTTTCCTAAAATTTGATAAAATCATTCTCTATCAATTTATTTTGTTGGTTTTGTCAGTATATACATATGAAAAGTTTGAGTAATTTAAATTTTGAATTTAAAAAAAATACAACTTCAGACAAGATTTTGGTACCCAAAATGATTTCAGCTGAAAAAGTAATAAATACCAAAGTTGAATAACTCATCAAGATCTACAACTTTTGTATTGGTCATTTCTTCATATGACAAAGTGGTAATGACATTGTTCACAAATGTGACACATTTCTCGTAAGATTTTATAAACTATATGACACATGTGTAAGATTAGTGAACAATGTGTGCTAATAATTTGTCAAATGAAGAAATGACCAAAATAAAAATTGTAGATATTTATGAGTTGAACAACTTTGGTATTCATCACTTTTTATGTTGAAATCAATTTGGGTCTCAAATTTTGGTTCGAACTTGTCGTTTTTCAAAATTTCAAATTTGAAAGGTTCAAATTTTGTCAAATGACAAGATGACTAAAATAAAAGTTGTAGATATTAATGAGTTGAACAACTTTGGTATTCATCACTTTTTATGTTGAAATCATTTTGGGTCTCAAATTTTGGTTCAAACTTGTCATTTTTTAAAATTTTAAATTTGAATGGTTCAAATTTTGTCAAATGACAAGATGACCAAAATAAAAGTTGTAGATCTTCATGAGTTCAACAACTTTTGTATTCATCACTTTTACATCTGAAATCATTTAGGGTTTAAAAATTTTGTTTGAACTTGTCAAATTTTAAATTTCAAATTTTAAAATATGTAAAACATTGTCACATCCAAGTTTGATCAAACTTAAATGCTGAAGCATGATTTTAGAAATTTTTAAGAAAAAACCATCACATTTGGAGTTAGTATGAGGGAGAACAACTAGTTACAAAGTTTACCCATAGATTAAAAAGAGAAATCACACTGTTCTAGATGATCCTTACATGATCATAGTGAACAGCGTGATTTATTTTTTTAATCTGTGTGTCAACTTTGTAACTAGTTTTTCTTCCTCGTACTAACTCCAAATCTGATGATTTTTTTTCTAAAATTTTCTAAAATCATTCTCTATCAATTTATTTTGTTGGTTTTGTCAATATATACATATAAAAAGTTTGAGCAATTTAAATTTTGAATTTAAAAAAATACAACTTCAGACAAGATTTTGGTACCCCAAATGATTTCAGCTGAAAAAGTGATAAATACCAAAGTTGAATAACTCATCAAGATCTACAAGTTTTGTATTGGTCATTTCTTCATATGACAAAGTGGTATGGCATTGTTCACAAATGTGACATATCTCTCGTAAGGGTTTATAAACTATATGAGACATGTGTAAGATTAGTGAACAATGTATGCTAAGAATTTGTCAAATGAAGAAATGATCAAAATAAAAATTGTAGATATTTATGAGTTGAACAACTTTGGTATTTATCAATTTTTATGTTGAAATAAATTTGGGTCTCGCTGGGAAATAAAAATAAAAACGTTATATAGTAATGGCCAAAAGAATATGAAAATTGGTCTTTTCGTCCCAGCAAAACAGGCTCCACGTGGCTCTTCGCTGTTAGATCAAAACGGATGGTCGAGATGCACTAGGCTCAAAATAAAAATCGAGGAAGCCTAACTCTTGCATCTCATTTCTCCCGTCTCTCCTCTCTCTCGCCTGCAGCCGCCGCCCTCCCATGGCATCTTCTCCCCCCTCACTCTTGTAGCAGCCGAGCGCGGCCCTGCCTCCCTTTCGGCAGGCGCACGCGGACCCGCCACCTTCAGCCCGGCGCAGAGCAGCTCCGGCCCCTCCTCAGGGAGGCGTGCGTGGCCTGTCCGCACCCATCTCACCCCGAGAGGCAAAGATCCCAGCCGCCGTCCTGTACGGCCGCGGGAGCAGCGGCGCCCTACCGCTCGACCTCATAGAGCAGCGAGGGCGCGAGATCCGGTGGCAGTGGCCAGTTCTGTGGAGGACGCCGCGGGATCTAGCGGCCTCGGCCAGCTTTGTCGAGGAGGGCGCGGGTTCCGGTCAACACGTCGGACCCGTCCGTGGGGCGCGTCTACTTCGGCGACGGCGACGGCGCGACGTATGTGGATCTGGACCTGCCGGGCCACTCGTTCCAGGATCAGGAGATACGGCAGCAGATCTTCGACTCCAACAACGCGTCCGGCCCGCCCCAGATGGACGGCTTTGTGCAGCAGCCAGCAGGCGCGGTCCATCGGCGGCGGCAACATGACCGACGCCGTCATGCACGGCTTGAGCCCCGACAGCGTTGCCATCCACCGCGAGCTCGTCTCCAAGTGCGCCGTCTGCGGCCGATGGTTCGCCGTCTACCGTGAGCTCGTCTCCCAGTTCTACCGTGATCTACACTGTGTAAGTTTATCCCCTACCCATCCCATAAGCCTGTGAAAAGTTCACTACTCAATGCATTTAAAAATATGCAGAATTCATTGTTGTACCTTTTTCTTTGATTCACTGATAGATTTACATGTACCTGTGATGTGTGGCTTTCAAATCTGAATATTAAATTATTTCCAATCAACATATGTTCATGGTTACTGCGTAAACTAGCTGGAACTAAGTGCGTTATGTGCTGTAGGAAGTTTTTTCCTTTCTTTTTACACCGAGGCTATAAAGTTTTGATTTGCTTTGAACTTTACCACCAGCACTAAATACAGAGATACAGTACACTGCAATTACTAATTTGTTTTTGTGCCACAAACTTGTTAGCAATATCATATTTAATAGTCAAATGGTTACTGTACGCTGAACACTACAAGTATGTTGTATTTTACACAGGGTTTTGAAAGACAAAATGCTAAGTCATTAGTCGAAGCTTCAGTGTTGGTGCTTGCAAATAAGCAGGACACTCAGGGTGCTCGACAACCTACAGCAATCACCAAGGTACCCATTCATCAATAATCATTCTCCTAGTGGTGTTTTCAGTTCATGTTTTGCATGTACCAGAGTACAGGGTCTTGCTTATGTCTCTCTCGATAGATATTAAATATAGTAAGGCTGAAACAGCAACATATTTGTACCCAATATTCAATAGGGTATAAATCATAGTGTTGAGGGAATGATTAGCTACTGTTTTTTTTACAACATTTCAGCGTCGTCTTCATTCTTGTCCTCTCTTTTTATGCTGCAGAGTTGAAATGTCTAACTAGCAGTAGCACTTGTTTATTAGTAGCAGCATGTGTGCTAGTGTATCAACATGAAATGTCTAACTAGCAGCAGGACAGTGTATGAGTGTCCAGTTAACTGAATGTACTTTCAGTTCAGGTTTAATTAACTGAATCTATCTTCAGTTCAGGTTTAGCAGCAGCTCGTCTCGCTCTGTTCTATTTTCTTTGTTGCACATGGCTTGGGAAGTAGCAGCATATCATCTTGTTGTGTTTGGTTTCATGGTGTTGGCTTGATTTAGTTCAGTAGCAGCTCAATGAAGTTATATGCATAGCTACTAAATTCATATGCATAGCTACTGAATGAAGATGTATCTAATCATACTAGACAATTATTAGTCAATACTGCTAAACATTTCAGGAGGCTTGTCTTTTTGTTTTCCTTTTCTGATTCTGATTTTTTTTTCTGGTTTTACTTTATGTTAGGCACCATGTATGAGGAGCCATAAGCTGGGGGACAAGATCGCGACACTTTAGTAGCTAGTCTCGCCATATGGCAAGGTAAGGACCAGCAGCTATTTGCTTTGGGTGCTGATTATTATCTGTCATTACAAGAAGTACATTCCATCGCTGAAAACTGAAATCCGGCGTAGTATACTTTTCTGAAAGCATGTGTAGTAGTACTGTATGCTTTGGTTCAGATCTCAATAGCCCAAGTATAGATATTTTGACCGGACATGCACTAGTGTAAACAAAAGTGATTCCTAGCGATTCCTTCTATTACAGAATGCCACAAAACTTTGGATTTCAAACTCTTATTATCTATTCTGAACATGAATCATTTTCAGGGGGCAAACAATCTATATCTTTTCATTTGTCAGCATATTTTAATTTATAGCTACAGGTGTATATATGTTTTCACTACTAGGAACTTCTATGTTTGCTAATTATTGTTCTTTATTATCCAATAATTAAATACTATACGTAATTCTCATGTCTCACTATTCCATGGCCCAACAGCAGACATCAGACATGTTGATTTGTAGAAAAGTTTGTATCCAAAATATTTGACAATGTTAAGTACAAATCCTCAAGGTGAGGGCTTTCATATGCAATGAATCTATCTCTGTTGAAATTGGTTTTCCCTGTAGCTGTCCTTGCATGATTGTTCTTAACAATTATTTGTCTCCGTGGAGATTTCTTAGCAGTAGCAATATCTGCATGTGTAGTTGTGACTGCATCAAATGTACTGAATTTTCAGTATTGGCTAGAGCAAATGTTTAAACTTTATTATTCTAGTTGTATTTACTTGCTGTGATTTTGTGAAACCAGTGTCAAAATGTTTAGTGTGAATTGGTGTACTTCCTGGAAATACTTAAATATATGTCAGAGTTGAGAAAAGATTGTTGTTACTTGATTTGAATTATATATATATATATATATATATATATATATATATATATATATATATATATATATATATATGTGGTCAGATTTGAATTTTAATTATTTATTTTTTTTGCTGAAAAATCCACTGTAGGGGCGGTTCTTGATTGAACCGCCCTTACAAATACACACAGTCCACTACAGGGGCGGCTGATATTACCAGCCACCCCTACAGAGGGCACTGTAAGGGCGGCTGAAAACATCAGCCGCCCCTACAGAGGGCACTGCAGGGGCGGTCAGGAAACCGCCCCTACAGAGGCACCTTCTGTAGGAACACCCTGGGAAGGGCGGCTGGCGCAGCCGCTCCTACAGAGGCTCTAGAGCCGCCCCTATAGTTAAATTCTATAGTAGTGTCAGCTTACAAGTGTTTTGAAGCTCAGCAATCCGGTTGTTGAAGCTGCATAAAAACGCATGAAAAAATAAAAATGAAGCAAATAAAAGACATGCGTGTTCCTGTCAGAGCTAGCACTCGAAAACAGCTGGGACCAAAGCTCGTTCTGAAAGCACGTGCATGTTTCCTAGGAGAGGCAAAAACCAAGAAACTAATCTTGTTAGGCCTGGTGGGGTACACATCATAAAACATCAACACGTCTTATGCTCATGTGGGGTTTTGTACTTGAGGTGTTACTGTGTTAGAGAATACTAGCGGATTTATCTTGAAGACACACATGAAAACAATCAATGTTTTTTTTTCATAGTTCAACTTTTACACAATATCTTTGAGCATGTATACAATCCGGGAAACTAAAAAGTCATAGTATAGTTTTTTCTCATATAGTATAATGCCCGTGCTAATGCAATGAATTTATCTTGGAGATGCACATGAAAACAACCAATGTTTTTTTTCATAGTTCAACTTTTACACAATATCTTTGAGTATGTATACAATCCGAAAAACTAAGAAGTCATAGTAAAGTTTTTTCTCATATAATTATTTAAGTTACATTCTATCTAAGTCCTTAATCATGACTTGGAGATCTTCAGAAAAGTTATCAAAACATTCATTTGCATGGCACTTAAGAATGTCCCCAAAAAATTTCATCGTCAGTGAATTTGATAGCTGTGCATGGTAGATATAATAAGTTAAGTTATTAATTTTGTATGTAGTGTACGGAATATAGATAGAGAATATATGCTTACAGTATTGATCGGTGGCAATCTTATATCATCCCATGATTTCATGAAATTGTATACAAGGAAGCCTCCTAATTTTCTGGAGATGAGCATTTGTTTCATTTATTGTACATAAATCAAATAACTATTTTGTGATAATAAGAAAGATGAAACATATTATAGGTGATTACCCGTCTTTATGTTTTGGAACTTTTGTAACACATGCAGTGAATATTCGTTTCCAGTAATAAATATTATCGTCCCACTTAGAATTTATCAGTTTCATAACGAGACTGAACCTTTTAGCAATAGTGTGAAATGTAGCTATATATGGTATGATTTGAGCATAACTCTTGTAACATACATCATCTGGGAGTGGATCCATAATGTGCACAGTTTTCTTTTGCATGTCCATTATGAATATAGTATATAGTCCATCTCGATAATATGGCAGTAGAATGTAAAAACATAGACATAGAATATAAGTGTTTAAAAAAAGTGTAATATATATAAATAAAATATAAATAAGTACACTGAACATATCTTACATTGCTGTAATCTTTAATTTTGTATTCCATGTCAGCCAGCACTCGAGCACTTTTGTCAGTTTCCTATGGTCTAGTTTGCCACAACATCGTGGATCTCGTCCAAATTGGGTTATGGACTGTTGATTTTGCAAAATTTATAAGTATATGATTAATTATAGAATTAAGAATTAGATGAACTTATAGCAAACTAGAGATCCATAAAGTGGTATTTTTGTTTTTGTTTCTTCATCAACAAGAATTTGTTCTGCGCAGCCATCCGAATTGCTATATTGAAGCAATCATGATCCATCTCTTTGTTCTCATCTAAAATATCTCTAATGTTTCTCGCACTTAAAGAAATTGGATATGGTCGTGTGCTTCGGATCCATTCTTTGCTAAAAAACAAGGACAAGCAACAAATTATTTATTTTAACAATTCTTTCACGGGCAATGGAAATATCCAAATTAGAACAAAACAAATTTCTTTAGAATGACTTACTCCAAAGGTTCACCATTGGCCATCAAATGGATGTTTGCGCAAATTGCAGATAATAGGTCTGTCTTGTTTGTCCATGTTATTGTACCCGACAGTAAAAATGACACCTCGTCCATATCATCGAACATTATGACAACATCATCTAGATTATGGCTAGTCTCACTATCTTGCACATCATCCTTTTTCCCTCTCGCTATGTTTAATGGAGAGTTATACAAGATCGCAGGTAGCTTGAACCCAAAGTTACTTATCTCATCCTGAAAATATGAGTAAGTCCTGATATATTAACAAGTCCAAAAAATGACTATTTTTAGAAATATTCCTATGAAATTACCTAGGTCACATATACAGATAAAGAAGCTCGAGTCCAATACTTCATGAAATTAATCATCCATAAACCACAACTTACACTATGCAATATTGAAAAATTTAAATATGAGTGATAAAGATACCGTTGCTGGTACGACAATGTCATATACACAACAAGTTAGATGATCCTTTACCCATCTATCTGTATTTTTTCGATGATCTTATGTATTTTTGGTCAAGATGCCACTCCGATACCCTTTTCCCATTTGTATTGGTTCAGCTGACTATGCTTTGTTGCATGCTTTATTAATATTTCCATTCCTATTAACTGCTATGACCGGAACACCAAGTTTTAGAAAAGGATATTAACAAATTTTTAAAAATATTATGTATTTGTATACAATCAATCATTAAGTCATACCGTGTAGTTGAGATCTTGCCATTGTAACATATTTTCTTTGAAAGAATCCAAAACATGTATATGTCCTTCCGAAGCATTGACAACCGCTAGGTACCAGTGATACTTCTCAATATTAATTGGAAGAAACACCTATAGTAATAGAGATTTTTCTAATTTTTTTTCCATATGTTTCAATCAACAGAAAATAGAATATCAGCGTCTAAATAATTTTGGACCCATGTTTGAATCATGTCATCTCTACTATAGCTCAATGTCGTTGCATCAGCCTTTCCGTTGCGACGGAGCAATTGAGTAATAAATGTAGTCTCCATATAAACATCTCCACCTTCTCTATGAAGTAGGTGTTCTTCATGCCGCATCAAATGGATATACGCACTTATGACCTGCAATTTATTAATTTGTCAAATAAAAAATTACCATATTTTCCACATGGACATCAGCTAGTTAATTTAAAAGCAGTGTTAAGCATGCTTACACCATTGACGTGTTCATGATCATGGAAAAGGCAATTCATATCATCTCTATTTACCCAAGCATCATCGATTTGGACGAGTAAATCATCCATATGTTTCCATTTCATGTACTCAATTACTTGAACATCTTCTTGTGTACACTCATAATCTGCAGAGAAAATATTTATTCATATTATATTTAATTAATTCCCAAATATAAAGAAATCTCTAATAATTGAGGACGTCTCACCTTCTGGCAGGACATTTGCATTGTTTGTCTTCTTAGGTTTATTATATTGAGGGATTGCCATAACCTCCTCGTCAACAAGCTTAATGTCTTCTTTTTCTACATTAAATCTTTTTGGGACCTTGTCTTGGATCTGCACTTTGTCTTCATCCATAATACTGATCTGCATATATAATAAAAATATTGTGCTCTATAGCCCCATTAAGCTGCATCTAAAAACTGGCTCAGTTAACAATATCATTGGTGTTCATCCACGCCACTTTTTTCTTTGTCAATAAACCATAACTACATAAAAACATGATATACATGTGTGCAAGATGTACTGCAAAATAACCAGGCTTTGTAACATGGGACAATACAGTATGATTGCATGAAGAAATACTAAAGATAGAAACTGCAGGAATGGAAAATATTGTGCTCTATAGATAGAATATCAGTGATCCTGTTATATAGATATTTATGTGTGAGGATATGTGAGTTGATTGAGAGATTGTTACGCACGACATCCTCGTGAGCACGCTTCTGCTTTCTGTCCTCGTCTCGTTCTAGTTGAACTATTATTTCGGCATCGTCTATGTTCGATATTTTTTCTTCACCACATGTATCCATTTTTTTTGTTAGAGGCTGATTGCATTTCCTCCTCGACAACTATCTATGCATCCCCGATAGGTTCCATTATTGCTTCAATCTCTATATCCGTTTTCTTCTCTTCTGTATCTAGATGATCAAAGCATAAATAATAAATAATTTTGGAGACCAAATTTATGTATGTTCGTTGATGGTTAATATATAATCAAACATATCTTATAATTGAATAAAATCAGTAATCAAACAACTTAAATTGACTTAAACTATTAAATATAGCATTGAGCCTACGCATTCCAAATTTAAGATGAATTAAGTTGAGTGGAGGCTACCTTTTTCTTCTGGTACTATCTCATGTGTTGCCATTTTTGCAGTAAGAACTTCCTCTTGCACCTCCATAGGTGGGTCAACTAAGGCACATTCACGATCCATTTTATTGCGCTTGGAGGCAATGTCTTCCACTCCCGGACGTTCTACGAGGGTTTAGGGCGGGTTGTCCCGAAAGCACAACCAAGAACATCGCAATTCACAAAGTATATTTACTTTGTAATGATAGTACATCAAAAAAATAAAAAGAACAGGGCTGTCTCTGTGGGAGTGCGACCTAAAAATAATCTAGTTAGTAATTAAAGAGCAAATAGAATTAAGTGCTGAGTGAGAAGCATGAATGACAATAGGCAAAGTATTAGTCTATAGCACGTGGATGTGGAGATCTCGCTGGAGCAGCCCACCGTGATGATCCACACCGTCTCTAGAGCTTGCTCACGTCACCACGACAAAGCAGGTCAACTGCAACGTGCTGGGTGCAAGAAGCGGCACGCGTACCTCTCGCCGAGATGGAGCCGTGGGCCAAGGTGTCTGGGTTCGAAAAGGTGGACGTCGCGGCTAGGGACGCGAGGTTGAGGAGGTCGGTGATCTGTTCTGCGCCGTAGCCGGGAGCGGTCGCGTCGCTTCTCGCCCGGGGGTGCCGCGGCCTCGATGGGGCGTCGATGCGGCCCTCTCGTCGGGTGTCACTAGGACAGGCTTCCGAACGGGGCGTCGCGGAGCCGTAGCTCCGACTCCGTCAGGCGCCTCGTCGCCGTAGCTCCGACTCCGTCAGGCGCCTCGTCGCCGAAGAAGGGTTGCACAGCAACCAGGCGCGCGGCCATGTTGCGACGCTAGGGCGCGATCTCGCTGGGGGGAGCGTGTGTCGAACGTCGCTGCCGCGGGTTGCGATGACTAGGGGGTGCTATCGTGCGAGGACACGAGCTCGGAGATGGGAGACATCGTGGTTAGGGCGGGTGATGAGAGAGAGGATGCGCCGATCGTCCGTGGTGCGCCTTAGCCCATCCTTGGATCACCAAGCTCATGCTCCCTGCTGGGCTTGGCCCAAGAGCATAATAATTTAGAGCGGAAGCAAGGCATGTAGATCCAAAAGATTGTCAATTCGATCTTGCATGAAAGTTTATATTTGCCAAGGGGAGAAATAAAGAGATATATATGTATACGTGACTGTAAGCTTCAACAACAAGGATTCGACAGAAGGGAAAGCTAGAGTCCATGTATCTTAGTATTTTCTTATGTTTAGATATTTATTTTTTTGGGCAAGTTTTGTACATCATTAGCCCAAGGTATGAATATTAACCCCCAGCCATTGTATCAAGATATCATCTATCAATCAAACAAATAAGTATTTTTACTTTTCGCAGATTTCACAGTCGACCTCAAGTTGATATGGGCCGAGACCTACATTTGTCGAGATCGCAACTACAGTGTGTGTGTTGTCCCTGATATCAGCCAGCCATATCTAGAATGCTCTATGTATGCAATCCATACTTTTATGAAAATGTTTGTTGTCCCTGATGTTTGTAAATAAGCAGGGGCAATATTTTAATTATCTGGTTGTGATTATTAGTTGTGATTCCAACCAGGAAGTTGGATGAAAAATACGTGGCTATATGCAGTTAGAATAAATACGATCCAGTTTAGGGAACTAATTAGAAAACTTTGGGGAGTGTTTGCAAATATTCAAGCAACAAATGGACCAAAATGTGGGTAAACAAACTCTGAATTCAGATGCAGGTGATCTTTCAAAGATTGGGCCTCAAATGCTAGTTATAGAGACGCGTTCCAAAATTAGACAATCATCATATTTTGAGAACTCTAAAAGTTTGCACTCCATTGAAGGACAGGTTACAGACACCATCAGTCTCAGCTGTTACTAACTAGCGTCGTCCTCTGATCACAAGGATGGTTGTCTCCTTGATTTGCCAAGTCGGTTCAAGCTCATCCCTTGTAGACAAGCGGCTTGTCGACCCAGCAGCCACGGCAGCCATAGGCCTACAACATCTGGAGCAGCTCGGTGGAGAGCACAGACCTCAACCCACCCAACAGCTTCAGCTTTTCTGGTCTCCCACACACTGCTCGCAGTGCCATATCAATCCCTTCAATGGAGACCCTGGAGAGGTATTATAGAGATTAAAAAATATTAAAAAAATATAGTCATTTAGGACATTACTTACCACCTTGTCACCATTGCAGGACATCTTTATACACTATATTCTTGGTGCACTTCCCTGTTGGATCTAATTCCTTGTTTGGTTTGACCAATATTCTTGTTGTTTGCCTGGACACACCCCTCGACAAGGAAACATAGAGCTGCCCATGTGAGAACACTGGCTCTGGAAGATAGATCCCAACATGTGGGATGGTTTGCCCCTGAGCCTTATTTATTGTCATCGCAAAGCTCAAATGAATTGGGAATTGCTTCCTTTTGAACTTGAAAGGAAGTGAAATATCATCCGATGGAGATAGGGATTCTAGGTATGAACACCCTTTTCCCTGCATGTTGCCCACCAACTATTTCTGCATCAATTGTATTGTCTTGGAATGCTCTAACCATTAGTCGTGTTCCATTGCACAAGCCATTGGTAGGATCAAGATTGCGGAGAAGGATCACATGGCAGTTGGTTTTTATTTTGAGCTCATGCAGGGGGAGACCATTTGGAGTGATGGAGTTCAAGAAGTCAATAGGATAGTTATTCCTTGAGTCATCATCAACATAGTCGAAGCTATGATAAACCTTTTTCTCACCTAGAAATTTGTTAATCATACTTGTATTTAGCTGATCCACATGTTCATTTGTGGTAGACAGGATGGCACGTTTGCTCATATAAGCTGATGATCTTGCATTTTCTCAAGTGATGGGAAGACTTCTTGAATGAGCTTGTTTACTGATTCTTCGTTGTTAGTATACTCAATCAAAATATCATATGGAAGATGGACATAATCATCTCCAATTGTCTCTTCAGGTCCATTCCCAATTCTAAGGAGGTAATCTACAAACCATGGGTCAGACTGAGCCCTCATGTTTCGTGACAATCGTATCTTCCTTATTCTTTCCCACAAATAAGATCATTGCAATGTAGCATCTATTACCTATGCTCTTGTCGCATGTGGTACCACATGTAGCACCTGTCTAAAATCTCCACCAAATACCATAACCTTTCCCCCAAATGGCAAACAAGAATTCATAACATCCTGGAGGGACCTATCAAGTCACTCCACTGCTAGCCGCTTTGTCATCGCTACTTCATCCTAGATAATCAAGGATGCCATATGCAGTAACTCTGCAGTGCCACTTTGCTTTGTGAAGGTGCATGTGCTATTGTTAGCAAGCTTAATTGGGATTTTGAACCTTGAGTGTGCTGTGCGTCCGCCAGGCAATATGGACGCCGCAATACCTGAAGTTGCAGTTGCAATGACAATTAATCCCTCTGAGCGCACTCTACCAAGAAGTGCCTTATATAGGAATGTCTTTCCTGTTCCTCCTGGACCATCCACGAAAAACACTTGACTCTTCTTATTCAGTACACAATTTAATATTTCATCAAATCATTCTCATTGTTCCTTGTTAAGAGAAGCATACATATCCAAATGTTCTTGGTCGACGGGCACAACCAGTTCCTCCCTAACCTCTTTCATAATGTCATTGTTAAATTCATCTGCTTGACACAAGAAAATGATAATGGAATAAGTAAATAAATATATGGAATAAGTAAATAATATATGAAATAGTTACTGTATTGACATCTAGATATTAAAGTATTAGAATTATGTATTTTACCAGATAATAAAATATTTTTTTAGAATAATATCAATGCTGAAAATATTACCCATATCATTTAGCTCAGGTAGATCATAATTCCTTATATCCTTTCCCATTGACTGAATTAAATCCCGAATGTCTCTGGGAACCATTTGTTCTACTGTTGTTGTGTTCGGATTGTTTCAACTATAATCTTTGGAGAAAGATTCCTTGTGCTCGTCCCACAATCCACGGATGTTGGTGGCCTCACAAAACACAAGAATAGTCACAAATAACCATCGCAGAGCTGCTGGCATATGAAAAGTTGTTGCCTCACTCAAGCAGTCATCAATAGTCTGATCCCTTTCTATGAGTCCTCTCTTTTTCGCATGTTTCTCTGAAAGTAGGGTACATGATTCCAGCAACTGTCCGTAAATTCTCAAATGAGGTTGCACCTCGTACATGATTTAGAAGTACTCTCAAGAAATATCTTTCTCCTTCAGCCGGGTGTGCATACACAATACGCCCCACCTGTCCCCTCTGCTTTCTTCTTTGCCATGCCTTCTTACCACTAATCCACCGGTAGTGTTCTGGGATCTCTCTATACAAGAATTTACTTGCATAACTATCATCACGATTCAACGTGAAGTATTCCGTGAGTGTCGTCATAGTTGCAGATGGTTTTTTACAACATCCTTGAGATTGACTGTCTCCTCAATAATAACAGACTGCATATTAGGTAGATGACACTGGAGCTGCAAAACAGATGGACAAACTCCAAAAAGGTGGAAGCCGAAAATCCTATGTACAACTTTCGGGGGTGATATGTATCTAGCATCCCTGTACTGATGGATCTCATTGATTACTCCAGCAGGATCAATAGAGTATGATGCACGGTCATGGCCTTTGTGTACATACTTAAACAAGTACTTACAAGCTTTGATGCTTGAGCAAGCTTCAACATTTATGTGGCAATTATATGTCATAAGCAGCCCAGGATTGTATGGAACCACCCACCTATTGTCCAACTCGGCACCTCTTACTTTCACACGACGTCCATCATCCCTCCTCCTATACAAAGGATATGAATCTTTGTCTTGCTGCGTTGCTACACAAAACTGTCTAGGATAGCGAAAGCGGCATTCTCCATTAACCATACAAGCACACTTTCTATTCAAGACCCCACATGGGCCATGCAACATATGCTTGATGACCAGGCTATGCAACACATGGTATTTATCCTTGTTTGGTAGCTCTGTAGAAATGACTTTGTCATAAGCATCTGGGGTTGTTAAGTTACTACCTTTCTTCATAATCAGTAGGATGTGTTCATGTGGAAGCCCCCTCTTTTGGAATTTAGTGACATGGACATATGCTGCCATCTCTCCAAAATACTTTTTCTTGATCAATAAATCCATCAAGGACCGTAACTTGAAACTAGCTCTAGCCTATCTTGTGGTGGTTGGCCAGGCTCAAGATTTTGAGTAATCTCCTCCCAGTATGGATTGCAAGTCATGGTGATGAAGTAATCTGGTTTTCCAAAACGCTGAACTATAGCCATTGCATTAAGAAATCTTTGCATCATGTCACGATCGCCACCTGGGAAACTGCGGGGTAGCACTACTCTCTTGCCAACCTCTGAAGCCCTTGTCTCTCCAGCAGAAATTACATCAACCAAACCCTATATAAAAATAAAAAATATAGAGCATGTATGTTTTTTTAGTTTTGAATTGTTGTGTCATATTATATTGCAAATAATAAAACATTGCATAACTCACCTGATATAGTTCCGCCCATATGAGTTTCTGGTTATCAGGGTTAGAATACCAATCAAGCCTCATAGACTCGATCTTTACATACATGTCAACGACCCATTGTTGGAAAAGTCGTCCTCCAAATAGCAGTATGTTAAAAAGCCCCTCTCTAACTTGCATCAAATAACAATAGTACTCTCTTGCTATCACAAATCTCCCAAATTGTCGTTCCTCCACCATGGTACTCATGTTTTCACCTTGTTGTACATCCGCGTCATCCTCACCTTGCTCTATCTCTAACAAAAAATTATATATTAGTATGTATCCATGCGTTTTATTAAGGCATTGGAAATTAAACCATGTTCGATACCTGTTGGATCTGCTGCTTCTGTTGGATCAACCGAGGTGTGTCCTTCCTTATCAGTCACTGTATCATTGTAGAACATAAATTTATTCTAGCCAGTTTCCCCCTTAGGTTTAAATAACGGATATGCCAATGGATCATAACATCCATGATATGCTTTGATATAGCGCGGGCGATCCCCTCTAGCATACACAAGCACACTCCTATCAAAACATCTTTGGGGATCGTTGCCATCTGACCAGATAGCTGCGACCTGTGACGCCGTGGGTGCATTGTACCTTGTTTTTAGCAAAGGAACATATATTTAGTAGTACAAATAAATCAAATTTATTTGTAGTAGAATAATAATCTATTGTAATACATAAACATATCCCTGAACATGCGTACCTTCGTTGGTCTGGTGTGACATTAGTATTGAGTTCAATTACGTAGTCATCAAGATTCGGAATAACTCCAACTCTGTTAAAGGTCTGTACATATGTGTTGCCTTCCATTATTCGCTGCACAATTCTGATAAGATTGATATCTAGGTCAGGTGATCTCTTCTTTCTGTGCGCCAAACTGTCATCCTCCGTATCATAAAAGTAGAGTTGCAAGTGGCGAGCCCCTTTAGAACCTGGGACCAAATGGTCTAGGCGATGGTACAAGGCCCCATGCACACGAAATGTATATATACCAGTCCCTATCGCGGTGGCAACTCGTCGATCCAAGGTTACTCCAAGGCTCGTGAAAGAGAAATGAGAGTTGAAGTGCCAGATATTTTGCCTGAAATATTGTGCATCATTATCTACCTGACTTGTGAATAACCTTTTTAACTCATCAGGCACTTGTGGAACATGTACTTTTATCTTTCCTTTTCTACAACAGAATCCAGGTGATTCATATTGAAATCTCATTGCTCCATAGTACAAGCAGTTAGGCACCTTTCTCAGAACATGGTGCCTATGAGGCAAATTTTGGTAGACATAATCGTAATGATCTTCATTGTTATTTAGATCAACACAGACACGATAGGACTCAAAGGCACCATCTGCTATGAAAGCAAGCACTGGCCTTCATTACACAACATTAATAAATTTTATCTTCACCAAAATTAATTTACTCAAAGGCGCCACACAAAATAAATTTACCTTCACCAATGTACTACTTGGTCTCTTTGTCATCAAGAAGATCATCAATATCCAAAGCATGAGGTGCCTCCAGATGGTCCTCTGCATGATGTTTGGTCCAACAATTACGTATAGAACACATTGACTGAGTGTGTTATCAAAATAAAATAAAGTAAAATAAACATGCTTTTTTGTTGGGAAAAAGAAAATGAACACACCTTCATCAGATTTATTGTTTATAGGCTCGAACAAGGCACCATCATATTCTATATCATTTTGTACTGTATGCAATGTTTCCTTTGCTAAGTCACTGGCTGACTGTGTCCTCATCTTTTTCTTGTAGTCCCTATTTCTCTGCAACATGTTTTTCTTGTTGTGTTCATTCATATTATTGTACCTCTCTGGTTTTGCGAGGGCCCTTTGCCTATTTGAGCTGGTAACTGATCACCATTGGGTGGAAAACATTGTCATTGTCGAAGTTGCAACATGGATTGCAAAAATGAAAAAATACAAAGATGGCACCTGGAGTTGCCGTTGCATTGAACGGATTGTGGCTTGTCAGGCTGTTGGGCACACAAGAAGTATGAGAGGTCGGTTGTCATGTACGGACATAATTATAATTTTTATGTAGCCAATCCATGTTGTTTTCCGAGCACACATTTTCCTTGTCCTCAGCATCTGATGCTTGGAGAATACCTGAACACACTCCATATGGTGCTTGTTGACCTATCATTAATCAAGGAGTAAGATCAACATTGAAAAAAACAAAGGAAGCATTATTAAAAAAAGTAAGCAATACCATGATCAGGCCCTATAGTATGCGTGGATGACTCTGTCCTCTTCAATACTCATTGTTCCTGATGCCTTTTATTCCTCTCTTCTCTCTGCTCATCAGTTTCGTTAGCCTTTATCCTTGCTCGGTATTCTCGTTGTTTTCTATTCCTCTCTTCCCTTTTCTGCTCAGCCTCATCCACAAGTGGTTGAACTAAAACTGAGAAGGTTATAAAAATATGAAAGTAACTCCGCCATAGCCCAGGAAGCGCTTGTACCTGTGTTGTTGTTTGTTATGTCACCTAAAGCACTGTGATATGCTTTCTGGTTTGACATGGCCTTTTTTTGTTTTTAATTAACCACAGTAGAATTAATGTAGATCCATAGGAATCTGAAAGATGCAAATATCAGGACGTTGCATTGCTATCTCTATCTAGCTACCACATCCTCATTGCTACCTTCTCTATGCAGTTTCAAATATTATAGAATAATTTTTTTTCTTAATCAATTAATCTGACATCGGATGACATTTGTGAGAGGAATTGACAGCTGACTGCAATGCATTGCATGTGTGTTAGTTTCCTCAGCAAGCAAGTACCTGGATGCTAGAGATGAGGGCCAGGCCGGATGTATGCCCAGCCGAAGACGGAGATGATGCCGATGCTGCAGAGGATAGCGATGGGGCCGTTCTTGTCGGCGTTTTTTGGATGCTGAAGATGAGAGCCAGGATGTACGCCCAACCGAAGATGGAGATGATACCGATGCTACAGAGGATAGCAATGGGGTCGTTCTTGTCGACGTTTTTTGTCTCCTCCGTCAGGTGCGTCGCCGTGTCGTACCCGTTCAGCGAGGTTTAGGGTTTAGGAGTGTCTCAACGGCCCCATCCTCGGCACCGGCCTGTTGGGTTCCCTTGCCTAATGAAGCTGGACACCGAGAAGTGCACGCCGTACCTCCTAGACGGCACGGGCGTTCGGCTATTCGCCTCGTCGTCTGGCCTGGGTGGCCGCAGCGGCGGTCTGAGTGATGGCCGCGGGTTCCGCACACGCCGGCAGAGCCTCGGAGGCTGCAGGCGTCGCTGGGGCGGGGGCACGATCTCGCGTCGGGGTGCCGTGGTCACGTGTCGCTGGGGCGGGGGCGCAGGCGGTCGCTGGGGAAAGGCACATCCAAAGAAGCAAGACCCTCGAATGTGGTTGAGTAAGGAGAGAGAATGAGTGAGAGTTAATCCGGTGCGTACATTTTTAATGTGATCTTTATCTATGTGCGTTTCATGGGGTGGACGTAGTTTAGGTTGTGACTGTAGATGTGGGATTTGTTTGGTGGCTGTAGGATAATTTGAAGTGGTGTATTATAGGGGTAGAGATAGAGATAGAGATTAGTAGAGATAGAATAGGTGGGGAAAATAAAACTACAACATCTGGATTGATACAAATAATGGAGTCATTTGAATTTGTGTTCATATTATCTATGTTAGACCAGTGGTGCTTTGTCTTGGATACATCATCTGCGTTTGTTGGGAGTGTGCGCGACATCAATGGTCACGCACGTCATAGCTCTGTTCAAGAGTCTGTATTGCAGGAGCGTCTCCCCTTTGCGTAGTTCTTGCGTGAGTTCTTGGGTCTTTTAGTTGGGTGAGGTAATCCTTGATTCCCGCTTGATTTATACTTTAACAACTCTTCTTCCTCTTAATAAATATGTACCACGTGGTATGGCCAAGAAAAAAATTGTGTTCATATTACATCTTATGATTAGAGTATTTGGGGTGACTCAAGAACTGTCACAATGTTTACAAAAGAAAAATCAGAATATTGTTGGTCCAGTAGGATGGATTGGTTCGGTGATGAGAAATATGAATGACATGAGGAAAAATGGTTGGGATAATCTTTTTGAAGAGGTAAAAAGCTTTTTTTTTGTCCAAACGAAGATAGACATTCCTATGTGAAAGGATCAAGATGTCCAAGAGGGGGGGGGGGGTGAATTGGGCTAATTTGAAATTCTCTTGCAATAAACAAATCCTACGGATAGCCCAATTAATCCCTTGTGTCTAGAAAAGTGTTTCTATTAAACTAATGCACAAAGAACTCACAACCTATGTTCCAAACTTACTCTAGCAAGCTATTCTATGGATGTAAAACAAGTATTGAATTGCTCAAAGTAAATACTCAAGGTAAGTGCTCAAAGTAAATAGAGAGAGAAAAGAACGCGTCGATGTTTTGCCGAGGTATCGGAGAGTCGCCACTCCCCACTAGTCCTCGTTGGAGCACCCGCGCAAGGGTGTAGCTCCCCCTTGATCCGCGCAAGGATCAAGTGCTCTCTACGGGTTGATTCTTCGACACTCCGTCGCGGTGAATCACCCAAAGCCGCTCACAACTTGAGTTGGGTCACCCACAAGCTTCGCCGGGTGAACACCGAACTCCCAATCACCACCAAGCCGTCTAGGTGATGGCGATCACCAAGAGTAACAAGCACGAACTCTCACTTGACCACGCGAAGCCTAATGAGAAGATGGATGCACACTTTGCTACTCTTGATTTGCTAGTGAGGCTACTCTCTTGGATTCTCAAATCACGAACACCTCACTAGGACCTTGCTCTTCTTGGCACTCACAAACGTGTTTCTCAGCTGTTGGAATGAGCAAAAGTTGCTCCACTCGCGAGTGGAGCTTCTATTTATAAGGCAGCCTGAAAAACGAACCGTTATGAGCTTCTGCGGGATGACCGGACGCTCTGATCGTTTTGACCGGATGCTCCGGTCAGTTCAACCCACGAACAGTTTTCAAGTGATGACCGGACGCTGTTAGGGTCCGGTCAATACCGACCGGACGCGTCTGGTCGCTCTTGGATGCTTACTGTAAACGACTGGACGCTGGATACTCAGGGTCCGGTCACCACTGACCGGACGCGTCCGGTCACTCTTTCCCAAGTTTGGACCCTTACTGGAGTCGACCGGACGCTAGTCCTCAGCGTCCGGTCACACGACCTTCCAGCGCCCGGTCACACCAGACTTGTTCTTCACGGTCAAATGAACTGACCGGACCCTGCGGTTAGCGTCTGGTCGCACCGGAGCCAGCGTCCGATCAGTGTTTGACCCTCCATTCACTTCCAACTTTCGAACATATGTGAATAAAGTTGCTCCAAAGGATCTTAGGCATTCATAGGAGCTACCTAGAGCTAGTTTTAACAAGTGTGCACCACACCTAACTCACTATACTCAACTAGGTCAAGCTACCCATTCATATCCTCCTTAATAGTACGGCCAAAGGAAAAACAAAGTCCTAAACTACTCTAAGTGTCTCTCCAACTCTAATCGACACTTAGAACTAGTTATCCTTAACCTTGTCGTCCATCCTTGAAAAACCAAAACGATTTCCATCATAGGGGCATGACAACCTCGATTGCCCAATCGATCTCCATTACCATGACCTAACTTAATTGTCTCTGCAAAACACACGTTAGTCATAGTAATCTTGTATTGACTTTAATCACTGAAATCCAACTAGGGGCCTAGATGCTTTCATTCTCCCCCTTTTTGGTGATTGATGACAATACCACCTCGAGTATGTTATGGAGTGAGGTTTTTAGACGGGCTTGATTCATATAAGCTTTTGTCAATAAGAACACAAGAGTTAGGCAAGCTTATATGACCCAAGCCATCACAATGTACTCAGGATATGAATTAAGCATGAGTACAAATAACAAAGCTCATTTGCTTCGAAGTATAAACGCGGAAGCAAAAGCAAAAGAGCATTACACAAGTGATATGACATATAGATAAAGCAAAGTAGAAGTCACACAAGTCAAATATCACAACCACGTAGATAGCACTATCACATATATATAATAGTATGCATGAAAGTAAACACACGAATGCATAAGTAATAGTGTAGCATACAAATAAAACTCCAAATGTATATAATAAGCTAATACTAGATAACTAGCTCCCCCTAAAACTCGCTCCCCCTAAGTCTACATACTCAAACCCTCTTTCCCTTTGGCGTCAAACACCAAAACCTAAGGGTCGGTCGGTGGGGCTGCAGCGGACGAGTCGGGCGCTGAAGTACGTGGAGCAAGATGGAACTGGGCGCCATCATCATCATCTGACCCTGAGCTTTGAACTGATTGACCCTCTGAAGCAGGAAGTGTCGCTGAAGCGGTCTGGGTCTGAGCTGGGGCTGGTGTTGCCTGTGAAGCTGCAAGTATGTCTGTTGTAGGATCTAACAAGGCGACAGACGAGGGGAGCCTCTAAGTAGTCATGATAGCTGGAGCTGCTGTAGACGGACCGACAGTATGCATGTGAGGCGGAGTAGGCATGCTGGTCAACTCGCTGAATGATGCTCCAAGACTCCTGGAGACTGACGTCTTAGGCATCAATAGCGAGGGAGACTGCTCTGGTGAGAAACCCGTGTGATAAGGAGTAAACTGCGGGGCTACACCAGGTGAGGCTAACCATTGGGACACCTGTACAGGAGGTGAAGTAAACTGAGCTGGAGGCTGTCCCTGACTCTGGAGCCCGATGGGTTGTACTGCTGGAGTCATCAAAGTGGTAGGAGGCTGTGCAAGCTGGGGCGAAGTCTGTGGCAGTGGGATCCCAATGGCTGTCACTACATACTGCATGAATCCCATGAGCTGCTGCTACATAAGTAACTGCTGGTGCTGAAGGAGCTGCTGCTGCCGTTGAAACTCGTCCTGACGAGCCTGAAACTGTGCGAAGTTGGCAGCTGTCTCCTGTGCCTATCGTGTCTGGTCCTACTGCATCCGCTCAAGAATAGCAATGAGAGCGGGGTCTGTCTGCGGAGCAGGTGGAGCAAAACTGGAGCTACCGGCCTCTACATCGTGTTTGCGTGGAGGCATCTGAGGTATAGGCTGGTAGTCATCGTCAGAGCTGTCACTGTACTCGCTCACCTCCTGCTGTGCCTCTAGCTCCTCCTCCTCAGCGGCTGCAATCCCTCTGATGATCTTATCCTGCTGAGCTACGGACTCTGGTACGTCGGGACGATGGCTAGGCTGTCTGGGTGCCTGAGGAGTGGTGTGTCTGATCCTCTGTGACAGGTTGTAGGCTGGGAACTCTGTGGTGGCACCTGTATACTCATCCATCATACCAGGGGGCTTATCAAGCACTATTCTATGGATGAGGAACGTGATCCAGTGAGCATAGGGAAGCTGCCTGCGACCCTTGAATCCCTCAGCGATAGTATCCTCCATCTCTGAAAGAAGGAGGTCCCAGATGTCAAATACTGTCCTCTGCATGATAGCATTGAGAAGCCAGAGCTGTAAGCGAGTCAGGCCCTCCCTGTATCCCAACCTGGGAAGCAGTGTCCTCCTAATGATGGCCTCTAGTACCCTCGCTGTAGGAGTCAAGTCACTGGGGTTCCTGCTCGACCCCTCACTAAAAGGCTCCTTGAAGCAATGCTGTACTAAATCTGTAGGGGGCACTTGCCCTCCATGAGGACGCCTGGGAGGCTCCTGCTGTCCATAGCAAACCTCATGCATCTTAACAGGTTGCTCCTGTAGCCTCAGTATCTCTCTAGCTCTGCCACTCGTCACTCTGTAGTCTTTGCCTTTGAAAGCAAAGTAAATGAATCTGTGATGAGGATCGATGTAGAGTGAGGCATAAAACTGATGGACCTAAGATGGTACATATATGCCCGTCCGTCCAATCAAATCTATCAGTCCTAGCAAATATGACAAGTATGGCCGAATGCTCTCTTCGGCTGCTGCCACAATAGACTCTATCTGACAGACCCTCTGAGATCTGAACACTGCCCCACTGTTAAGATATGCATTGTAGAAATCCTCCTGCAGTGGCGTGTAGAAACCCTCAGCTGCTCTCTCATCCCTCCTCGGAGGAAACCAGACCTCAAACTCAACAAACCGCAGCCGCTGAACCTACCTGGCTGTAGCGGCCCTCAAGTCGAGGTGAACCACTGGAGGCGGACCCTGAGGTCTGGGCGGAGGGTGTGAACCCCTACGCTGTGTAACTGGCCTCGGTGGAACTACAGCACTGGTACGACTCGAGCGGCGTAGCTGAGGTGCCGGCTCGGTCTCCTAACCCTCCTGAGTCTCCTGGGCTGGCTGAGGCTCTGCTGGTGGGGGCTGCTGCTATGCTGACGGACCCTCCTCAATGGCAACCCGCCGTCCTGCAAACGTGGCAGTCCCAGCTGGACTACCGTGACGACGCTCAACCTCCTCAATCGCAGCTCTGACTGCGGGTGAAACTGGCTGATCTGCAATGACAACTCCGCTGTGGGTACCACCTCTCTCGGTACGCCTTGCGACCTCTGCAACAGCTGCTGCTCTCGCTGTCTCTGCGTCGGGGTACTTCCACTTCTTGGATGTTATCTGCTTGGTTGACTTGCCCTTAGATCTGGCTGGCTGGCGAGGTGGGGGCCTCCGATCATCATCACCTGGGCCACCACCAATGTTCTTGGTGTGAGCCATCTGAACTGACAAGATGGTGAACTGCTGCTGATGAAGATCAACTATCAAACTGCCGCTTTCGAGGCTTGGCCTCGATCCTTACTCGCGAGCTTGGCTCCGAGTTGACTGCCAACTGCCAGACGAAACACAACGGAACCGACTCGCTGCATGATAGAATAGATGGATATACAAATAAATACCATATGTCTAATAGATGCAAAACCCAATAGAAAAAGCAATGTAGATGCGAACTTGAATCGAATGGCTTTCTACCTGACGATCAGCGATCCGAGAAGAGATAAGATGTCACGCGGGGGATCTTGGAACCGGCTAGGGTTAGGTCAAACGCCCTGAATGCAATGGGGAATCAGTGCATTGAGAATTTGATCTAGGTCACAATTGTGGAGATCAAGATTGAAAAATAAAACTTGCCTTACCAATCAAGGGGATGGTAGGGCTAGGGCACTTCGGCGTGATGACCGGCAGCCTTGGCAATGATGGAGCGGCGAGCTTGGGCGCGAGGAGGCTGGAGCACGGCGGTGCTGTAGAGGCATGGGTGAGCAATGGCGGCAAGGGAGGCTCGGTGGCTGCGACGGGCTGTGGTTGGCGTGGTGGCGCGCGAGAAGCGGTGGTGCGGCGAGGCAGGGGCACGGAGGCGCGCGGGAAGCAGGAGCACTGCGGCGTGGGCGCGAGGTGGCCGGCGCAGGGTCGCGGTGGCGCTGGCTAGGGCAAAACCAGCACGACTTGGTGGCGACTCGGCGAGGCTGCTGCGGTGCGGCTTGGCGGCTGCTCGGGCTAGGGCACGGCGGGATGAGGGCGAACAAAGGTACGTCTTGCGGTTAAATAGTTCCCCACACGCGACAGAAAAGGAATCGGAGAAAGGAGTCCTGAAACCACGCGAGATCTACTGACCGAACGCTCCGGTGGTAGCGACCGGACGCTACCACCCAGCGTCCGATCGATTCCAGAGAGGTCCAAATCCTCTAGAATCGGGACTAGACGCGTCCGGTGGTCCATGACCGAACGTAGGCAGGGTCCGGTCAGTACTGCTTGTCCTTGATCGACCGGACGCTGAACCCTTCCTGACCGGACGCACAGATGCAGCGTCCGGTCACTCCTTCATCAGCAGTTCACCTCCTGTGAACTGACCGGACGCTGGACAGCAGCGTCCGGTGCAGCGTTCGGTGTACCTTTTCCAGCAAATCTTCAAACTTCCTTCGCGCTGCCTGTTCTCAATCGAGTCCTAACTTGAATAAGATCCAAATAAACACTAATTGGGACTGATGTGAGTGACCTCTCTCAAACCCTCATATTTTTCAAAATATTTTGCCTTAGGCTATAATTCTTTTTAAGAAAATAGGCAACAAGAGGGCAAATGGAACAAAACGACAAAACAACATTCATGCATATGCAATACTTATAAGTAAATCTAGTTGCTTGTCAAGTTTGATCCAAGGTTAAGCTTCTTCATACGCTTTTCGGCGGTTATCTTAACCATGTTAGACAAGCCCTATGTGTATTGCCACAAATTAAACATGTTGTATATTACAATGAATGCAAGGGACAACACAAGCTCAATTTTTTGTGAAGTTACTAAAATCAAGTACATTGAGCTCATTCCGCAATCTACAAAATATAGCCTCATCTAGCGGTTTAGTAAAGATATTCGCTAATTGATCTTCGGATCTTACACCTTCTAGTGATATATCATTTTTAGCTACATGATCTCTTAGAAAGTGATAGCGGATATCTATATGCTTGGTGCGAGAGTGTTGAACCGGATTATTTGCAAGTTTTACCGCACTTTCATTATCGCACAAAAGAGGTACTTTCTCTAGAACTACTCCATAGTCTAGTAAAGTTTGTTTCATTTATAATATTTGTGCACAACAAGCACCCGCGGCAATGTATTCCGCTTCGGCGGTGGAGAAAGCCACACTATTTTGTTTCTTGGAGGACCAAGACACAAGTGATCTACCAAGCAAATGGCACCCTCCGGATGTGCTCTTTCTATCAACTTTGCATCCGGCGTAGTCCAAATCGGAATAGCCAATTAATTCAAATAAAGCTTCTTTGGGATACCAAAGGCCAATGCTTGGTGTGTGCTTAAGATACCTAAGGATTCTTTTTACGGCAATTAAATGTGTTTCCTTAGGACTAGCTTGAAATCTAGCACACATACATACACTAAACATGATGTCGGGCATAGATGCGGTTAAATATAACAAGCTACCAATCATAGAACGGTAGAGAGTTTGATCAACTGAGTTACCTCCCTCATCTAGGTTGAGATGTCCATTGGTAGGCATTGGGGTCTTGATTGGCTTACATTCATCCATCTTGAATCTCTTGAGAAGATCTTTTGTGTATTTCTCTTGAGAGATGAAGATGCATTCTTTCATTTGCTTGACTTGAAAACCAAGAAAGAATGTAAGCTCACCAATCATTGACATCTCGAACTCCTTAGACATCAATTCACCAAATTCTTTGCATGAGTCTTCATTTGATGATCCAAAGATGATATCATCAATATATACTTGACAAATGAAGATATGCCCATCAAGCTTTTTGGTGAATAGTGTGGTGTCGACCTTCCCAATGGTGAAGCCCTTCTCAATAAGGAAATCCCGAAGGCGCTCATACCAAGCTCTTGGGGCTTGCTTAAGCCCATATAGTGCCTTGGACAACATATAAACATGATTATGATATCTAGGGTCTTCAAACCCGGGAGGTTGATCAACATAGACTAGTTCATTAATAAAGCCATTTAAGAATGCACTTTTCACATCCATTTGATATAGTTTCATTTCATGATTTGATGCATATGCAAGAAGGATACGGATGGCTTCCAATCTTGCAACCGGTGCAAAGGTTTCTCTAAAATCTAAACCTTCAACTTGAGAGAACCCCTTTGCAACTAGTCTTGCCTTATTCCTCACAACAACACCTTGATCATCTTGCTTGTTGTGGAACACCCACTTTGTTTCAATGACTCTTGCACCTTTTGGTCGCTCTTCAAGATTCCAAACTTCATTGCGAGTGAAGTTGTTCAACTCTTCATGCTTGGCATTGATCCAATCCGGATCTTTAAGAGCTTCTTCTACCTTGGTAGGCTCATAGCAAGAGACAAAAGAGTGATGAGCAATAAATGAAGTAAGTTTTTGAGATCGAGTCATCACCCCCTTTGTTGGACTCCCTATGATGAGATCTTGTGGATGATCTTGTAGGAGAGGTGTATTTCTTCTATTGACCACTTGAGGAAGAGGTTGTGGAGCATCAACATCTTGTGCTTGTACCACCATTTGCTCATTGGAGATATGAGTATCTTTATTTTCTATTCTCCCATCTTTGTCATCATCTTGTGGTACACTTGATGAAGAAGGCTGGTTAATGATTTGTACATCATCTTCATCATCTTTTGGCTTGATGTCTTCCACCGGAATATTCTTCATAGCCTCCCTCAAGGTTCATCACCTACATCATCAAGATTCTCATGTGCTCCTTGGGAGCTGTTAGATTCATCAAATTCCACATCATATGTTTCTTCAACCAAGCCGGTGGCATGATTAAATACTCTATATGCTTTGGACTTCAATGAGTAGCCAACAAGAAAACCTATATCACAACGTCTTTGAAACTCCCTAGGTATTGCCGCTTCTTGTAGATGTAGCACTTGCAACCAAACACCCTAAAGAAGGAGACGTCCGGCTTCTTCCCATTGAGTAACTCATACGGTATCTTGACAAGGAACTTTTGAAGAAATAGACGGTTGGATACATAACATGTGGTGTTGATTGCTTCCGCCCATAGAGCTTCGAGGGTGTTGTACTCATCTAGCATTGTCCTTGCAAGGGTGATCAAAGTTCGGTTCTTCCTCTCAACTACACCATTTTGTTGAGGAGTATAGGTTGCGGAGACTTCATGTTTGATTCCAACTTCATCACAATATGATTAAATGTTTGTGTTGTCAAACTCTTTGCCATTGTCACTTCTTATCTTCTTGAGCTTCACTTTAAATTCATTTTGAGCTCTCTTGGCAAACTTCTTGAAACAAGATGCAACTTCGGATTTGTCATGAAGGAAGAACACCCATGTATACCTTGAATAGTCATCCACAATCACAAGATAATAGAGATTTCCTCCCAAACTCTTGTATGTTGTTGGTCCAAATAAATCCATGTATAGGAGTTCTAGCAATCTTGTGGTTGACATGAAAGCTTTGGTTGGATGAGTGTTTGCAACTTGCTTGTCGGCTTGACATACACTACAAAGCTTGTCCTTCTCAAATTTCACATCCTTCAATCCTCTCACCAAATCATTCTTCATAAGCTTCTTAAGTGAGCTCATCCCAACATGAGCAAGTCTTCTATGCCATAGCCACCCAAGTGTTGTTTTGGTGAATAGGCAAGTCTTCAAGTTTGCATCTTCGGAGGTAAAGTCAACTAGATATAAGTTGTTGTATCTAAATCCATTGAATATCACTTGATTGTCATCTACCTTAGATACAACCACCTTCTTCTCGGTGAACAAGTATTGGAAGCCAAGATCACACAATTGTCCAACGGATAGCAAGTTGAAACTCAATGAAGCAACATAGAGCACATTGGAGATGGAATGATCATTTGATATTGCCACTTTGCCCAATCCTTTAACCTTGCCCTTTGAATTATCTTCAAATACTATTTTCTCTTGTCCATCTACCTCTTCATCTAGTGAGGTGAACATACGAGGATCACCAGTCATATGTTGAGTGCAACCACTATCAATAACCCAATGACTTCCACCGGTCTTGTAGTTCACCTACACATAAGAGATTCAAGCTTTAGGGATCCAAACTTGTTGAGGGCCCTTCACCTTCTCAACAAGTAACTTAGCCATCCAAATTTTCTTAGGCCTACTCTTGTTGGGGGGACCTAAGAAGATGACTTTCATCTTTCCACTCGAATCTTTTCTAAGCATGTAGTGAGCATTGAAAGCAAAGGGTCTAGCATGCTTGAGCAAGGGTTGTGGTGGTGGAGTTTGACACTCATGAGCAAAGTGGCCTTCTTGTCCACACTCAAAACATCTCTTTGGCTTTGGCTTTGTCTTTGATTGTTGGTGTTGAGCTTGAGCCTTCTTCTTCTCTACACTTGCCATATATCCAATGCCACTTCTATCCATCTTCATGACGGTATTCATGAGTAGCTCACTTTGGAGATGCTTGCCTCTGGCAAACTTGCTCAATCCCACCTTGAGATGCTCTTTCTCCATTTTGAGCTTCTTGTTCTCTTCCTTGAGAATATCATTGTTCTTCTCTTCCTTGAGTTTCTTGTTTTCTTCTTTGAGCTTCTCATTCTCAAGGATCAACTCTTTGTCATGATCAAGAGTTTCTAGCACAATGGTGTTGTGACTTTTCATCTCTTCAAGATCTTTCATGAGCTTCTCATTGTCACTCTTGAGCTTGACATACTCATCATAGTCATTGCACTCAACCACTTGCTTGCCCTTGCTACTAGATCCATGCTCAATGCTTTCATCAATTAAATCATCACATGGGGTAGCTATATCAATCTTAACAATATGGTTAGTAGCATCATGTGGCTCATTTGGTAAGAATTCTTGTGCAATAATAAGGGTATCATAATTGATCTTTAGAGTTGTATATTCATCTTTTAGCTTATTGTGACTAGTGATAAGCTCATTGTGCACCCACTCAAGTTTATCATTTTTATCTTTAAGCTCTTTCTTAGAAGATTTGAGCTCCTTGAGTTTGGATGATATAGAATCATTTGTTTCTTTGAGCTCATCATTAGCCTTTTCTAATGTATCACACTTAGCTAAGAGTGAATCATTTTTAGCATCAAGTTTTTCATTTGTAGCTCTACTCTTTCTAATGATCTTAGTATATTTTCTTAGTATTTTGACAAGATCACCATATGTAGGTGAATCATCATCATCGCTATCGCTATCATTATCGCTAGCATGTTCATCATCACTACTATCATCACTCTTAGTTACCTTGCGTTCACCTTTGGCCATAAGGCATAGGTGTGTAGAGGATGATGGCGATGATGGCGGTGAAGATGCAAGATCGATTGCAATGGCGGCCACCTTTTCATCGTCACTATCATCATCGGATGATCCACTTGATGAATCAATGTCCGTGAGCCAATCACCGACAATATAGGCCTTGCCACTCTTCTTCTTCTTGTAGAACTCCCTCTTTTTGCCTTCTCTCTTCTTGTAGGGCTTGTTCTTTTTCTTTTCATCTTCATCGCTTGAATTATCTTTCTTGCCCTTGTTCTTGAACTTGTCTTTCTTGGGCTTTGTGCATTGATGAGCTAGGTGGCCAAGTTCGCCACAATTGTAGCAATCCATCTCGGAGATTGGCTTTTTTCTTGAGCTAGTGAAAAACTTCTTCTTGCCATCAAACTTGATGCCACTCTTGTTTAGCCTTTTTAGCATCTTGGTGGTCTTCTTCACCATGAGGGCAAGGCTTTCTTCATCATCTTCATCACTTGAGCTCTCATACTTAAGTCTTGCTTTGCCCTTGTCTTGGCTAGCTTTGAATGCTAAGTCCTTCTCTTTCTTCTTTGTAGAGGATGAGCCATCTTGTGGTGTGATGTGCATGTACATCTCATGAGCATTGATCTTTCCTAAGATTTGTGTCGGTGTAGCGGCGGAAAGATCACCTTGATGTAGCACGGTCACAATGTGCCCATATTTGTCAATGGGGAGGACACTCAAGATTTTTCTCACAACGTCGGATGGTGACATTTGAGTAAGTCCAAGCCCATTGACTTCCTCTACAAGAACATTTAATCGAGAATACATCTCATTAGCACTTTCTTTGGGAAACATCTCAAAAGAATTTAGCTTTTTAATTACAAGATGATAGCGTTCCTCACGCTCACTCTTGGTTCCCTCATGGAGCGCACAAACGTCCGACCATAGTGCATGGGCGTCTTTGTGGTTCCTTACACGATTGAACACATCTTTGCAAAGGCCTCTAAAGATTATGTTGCGAGCCTTGGCATTCCATTTTTCATAGTTCACTTCATCGCCTTGAAGTTGTGCGGCATTCTTAGGTGTTGGGAACCCTTGAGAGGCGGCTCTAAGTATTCCAACGTCTAGAGCTTCTAAGTATGCTTCCATGCGGATTTTCCAATATGGAAAATCATATCCCTCAAAGATAGGAGGAGGTCCATCCCCGTGAGACATCTTGCTCTAAGCGATTAAGCTTAAAAACGTGAGCACGAGGCTCTGATACCAATTGAAAGGATCAAGATGCCCAGAGGGGGGGTGAATTGGGCTAATTCAAAATTCTCTTGCAATAAACAAATCCTACGGATAGCCCAATTAACCCCTTGTGCCTAGAAAAGTGTTTCTATTAAACTAATGCACAAAGAACTCACAACCTATGTTCCAAATTTACTCTAGTAAGCAATTCTATGGATGTAAAACAAGTATTGAATTGCTCAAAGTAAATACTCAAGGTAAGTGCTCAAAGTAAATAGAGAGAGAAAGGAACGCGGCGATGTTTTGTCGAGGTATCGGAGAGTCGCCACTCCCCACTAGTCCTCGTTGGAGCACCCGCGCAAGGGTGTAGCTTCCCCTTGATCCGCGTAAGGATCAAGTGCTCTCTATGGGTTAATTCTTCGACACTCCGTCGCGGTGAATCACCCAAAGCCGCTCACAACTTGAGTTGGGTCACCCACAAGCTCCGCCGGGTGAACACCGAACTCCCAATCACCACCAAGCCGTCTAGGTGATGGCAATCACCAAGAGTAATAAGCACGAACTCTCACTTGACCACGCGAAGCCTAATGAGAAGATGGATGCACACTTTGCTACTCTTGATTTGCTAGTGAGGCTACTCTCTTGGATTCTCAAATCACGAACACCTCACTAGGACCTTGCTCTTTTTGGCACTCACAAACGTGTTTCTCAGCTGTTGGAATGAGCAAAAGTTGCTCCACTCGCGAGTGGAGCTTCTATTTATAAGGCAGCCTGAAAAATGAACCGTTATGAGCTTCTACGGGATGACCGGACGCTCCGATCGTTTTGACCGGACGCTCCGGTTAGTTCAACCCACGAACAGTTTTCAAGTGATGACCGGACGCTGTCAGGGTCCGGTCAGTACTGACCGGACGCGTCCGGTCGCTCTTGGATGCTTACTGTAAACGACCGGACGCTGGATACTCAGAGTCCGGTCACCACTGACCGGACGCGTCCGGTCATTCTTTCCCAAGTCTGGACCCTTACTGGAGTCGACCGGACGCTAGTCCTCAGCGTCCGGTCACACGACCTTCCAGCGTCCGGTCACACCAGACTTGTTCTTCACGGTCAAATGAACTGACCGGACCCTGCGGCCAGCGTCCGGTCGCACCGGAGCCAGCGTCCGGTCAATGTTTGACCCTCCATTCACTTCCAACTTTCGAACATATGTGAATGAAGTTTGCTCCAAAGGATCTTAGGCATTCATAGGAGCTACCTAGAGCTAGTTTTAACAAGTGTGCACCACATCTAACTCACTAGACTCAACTAGGTCAAGCTACCCGTTCATACCCCCTTAATAGTACGGCCAAAGGAAAAACAAAGTCCTAAACTACTCTAAGTGTCTCTCCAACTCCAATCGACACTTAGAACTAGTTATCCTTAACCTTGTCATCCATCCTTTAAAAACCAAAACGATTTCCATCGTAGGGGCATGACAACCTCGATTGCCCAATCGATCTCCATTACCATGACCTAACTTAATTGCCTCTGCAAAACACACGTTAGTCATAGTAATCTTGTATTGACATTAATCATCGAAATCCAACTAGGGGCCTAGATGCTTTCACTATGATATCAGTTAGAGGTCGTTCGAAATTTTGTGGTACCAAATTAGTGACACACTATCAACATTTTCATCATGGGATTTTCATTGTTGTCATTGATTAGGTTCTCTGTGAGTTAAACAATCAATTTCTAGAAAGATCAACTGAACTCTTGAGATGTGTTGCTTGTCTTGATCCGACAAATTGATTTGCCAGCTTTGAGATACAGATAATTTGTTGAGCTTGCTAAGATTTATAAAGATGACTTTATTGATTATGATAGTGTAATTGTGAAGACATATTTGACCATTTAGGGCCTCTTTGGCACGGCTTATGCCAGCTTCGGCTTCATCTATTTTGCGCAAATCGAGGCACTGTAGCGTGAAGCCGTTTTGTAAGCCGGGGTTAAAATGAACTATAAGCCGGGAAAAGCCAGTTTTTTCTGACTTCACCGGCTTTGGCTTCACCGGTGAAGCCGTTTTGGATGAGCCGTGCCAAAGGGGGCTTTAGTTATCGTAAGCTCTCTATTAGATACCTTTCTATTATTAATGATATATTGTTTGTTTGAGCACTTTGAATTAAGCGTTATTTGTTATATCTATTAGTTTATGGCTAGTATGATTTTTAGCCTTATACTCCATCCATTCTAAATTATAAGACGTTTTGGCATTTCTAGATTCATAGTGCTTTTACTATGAATCTAAATAAACATAACATGTATTTAGATGTGTAGAAAAAGTTACAAATTTAGAAAAAAATAAAATGTCTTATAATTTAGAACGAAGTAGTATTATTTAGCCTTTAGTTCAGTTTCTGAATCCGTCACTAACGTCGTGAGGGGCATCTAGAGAGTTGCTTTTAAAAAGCCTGTGTGCAGTAATGTTGAGAAAAACTGATCATGGGCCACACGGGCCGAACGGTGGTCGCCACCCAAGTCGTGCGTCGAGCAAGGCTAAAGGTCGTTGACGTGTGGACGACTAGCAAGTCCACAAGTCAACCACGCGCCCGGGCCCATTCCCCGTCTTGACTCGTTTGCGTGTGTTTCGTGACTTCGTCGTGTAATTTACGTCCACTGGCCGGACATGACGTGAGTGCTAGCGTGGCTGTGGCCAGTCCCTTGTTGGTCTGCTCACTATATATATTGTTTTGCTAGCTACTCCATCATGCATGCATAACCTTGAATACAGAGAAGCCTTCGGACAGTTATACTATCTGGGCATCTGGCTCCAGTGAGAATAGAATAGGTGGTGGCAAGGCAATGAGGCAATCAAAGCTGGGAGCACTGGCGGCAAGGCCGTGGTTGTTACTCCTCTGCCTCGCGCTCGCGCGAGCTGCCACCGCCACTGAGACCGGTGGTTTCATCAGCATCGACTGCGGCTTCCCGGGGACGACGAGCTACGTGGACGACACCACCACGCTGTCGTACGCCCCGGACGCCGCGTTCACCGACGACGCCGGCGACAACTACAACATCTCGGCTGCGCACGTCACGCCGGAGCTTGCGAGGATCTACCGCGACGTGCGCAGCTTCGTCGACGGCGCGCGTAACTGCTACACGCTCCTGGTCCCTCGCGGTGGGGCTCAAGTACCTCCTCCGCGCCAGCTTCATGTACGGCAACTACGACGGCCTCAACCGGCCGCCCTGTCTTCGACCTCTACATAGGCGTCAACCTGTGGAAGACGGTGAACGTGTCGGACCCGCCGGACGCCCGAGTCGTCGCGGAGGCCATCGTTGTCGTGCCGACGACTTCGTCCAGGTTTGCCTGGTGAACACCGGCTCCGGGACGCCGTTCATCTCCGGGCTGGAGCTGAGGCCTCTCAAGAGCTCCATCTACCCGCAAGTGAACCTGACACAGGGACTGGTCCTGCTAGTCAGGCGCAACTTCGGCCCGACTGATAGTACAGACATTGTCAGGTGAGCATATTACACAACTTCGGTCACTTCTCCCGGAGATTTATATGCTAGAGTATTTATTATTAAGCAAGGGGCTTAATTCTTGCTACATCCTCTTCTTAAAGTATGTTGAGTTCCGAGGATAATAGGATTTTTTTTCCGTGGTATGGAGTAGTTGTCATTAACCTCATAATCCATAGTGGAACACCTGCTAAGAATTGAGTCATCAAGGTTCTAGATCCACTAGAAGTATCATTCTATACTTCATGGGATTGGCGAGTTTCAAACCAAGCGTGAAGCTAGGCTTCCCAACAAAAACCCAATCAGGAAGGTCTCCGTACACCGGACAGTCTAAGTACCTGGCAAACACCAAGAGTATTAAATATTCGATCTTTACTTGTTCAAACTCCAAGCGAATAGCACAAAGATGCACACTAAGTTCACTCACAAACACTCCTCTTGACTTGAAATGTCCTCAAACCCTTCACTAAGCCTTTTAATATGTGTGTAACTGTCTGTGCACAAAGAGCTCAAACCAGCCAAAGAACACAGATAAGCCGGATATATAGAGCTCCATGGTGAGATCCTAGACGCTGGAAAAAGCCTTGCTAAAAAATCATTATCAGATGATAATTGTGTCTCACTAAGGGACATCGAATCATCTGGGTGGCTCCGCTCTTCCAATTCTCCAAAAATCACTACCAAAGATGCTTGGATATTCTACACCGGATGATAAGTCGTCACCACTGAGGTACACTAACGGATCATAAGATGCACACTAAAGAGCTATTGGACCCACGAAAGTGCAATAGAATCATACTGTGCACTCTAGTGACGAGCATGTCCAAATTGATAAAGGCCTACACAGTATCACCGGATTATCCACCTGTCCACACAAGATCCATTGATGTATCATCCAGTGGATGACACTGACTAACACATAGTATTGCAGCAGAAGATCCTGTAGCCTGGATTAACGGATCCGATGACCTTCTAACCTGAAATCTGGCTCTGTTTAAAGTTCGATCTCATCTAATTCAACTTCTTTGAAATCCTTGATTTCTTTATCTATTGGAGCCACTCATGATTGAACTTCCTAGGAGTTTCTCACATATGTGCATCAAAGTGCTCTTGACTCTAACTTTAATGAAGTTACTACTCTTAATAGAGTATGGCCAAAGATAACCAAAAGCCATAACGCTATTAAGCCTAAGTACTCCCAACACCAAGTGAAACTACCTTGCCCTTAGCCTTCACAAATAACCTTCATTGCCGAATCTAATCTCTGGGAGCCACGATAACCATGTGGCCTCAATGTGACTAAACTTTTCTCATCAATCCTGTAAAACAAAGTTAGCCACATACCCTTGCGCTCGTCAATCACTGAAACCCAAAATGGGGACCTCGATGCATTCAATCTCATTGTAGATGTTGTGACATGAGTAGAACCAATGAGTAGCTCATGCATACGGTCGTTCTTTTCATCTCACCAAGTAGCCAAGGTCGAGGTCAACGTGGTCAGGCCATGGAGGAAGGCATGGGTTCGAAGCATCAACAGAAACACACGAGTACACATAATCACTAGCTTCTAGCCGACTGATCGACGTAGGACGATGAGCTGATCAAACGGTGAAGGTAGACGGGGTTGCTCACACATGCCTAGCATTTAGCAGCCACATTGGAGACAATGTCCTAAGGTGGCAAGCAATATGCACATAATCCAACCTGTAGCCAACGTAACGAGGACTAGAAGCATGGGTGGCGTCAGCCTTGATAGGCAATGACCATGAAGATAGCTTGACCACTAGTAGTGTTATTGCTTCCTAGGAGATTATGCAATGACAACCTCATTCATGGGAGAGTTGACGATTGAACATCAAGGAGTCGATAGATAGGGTAACACAACCTCGATCTTCGAACAAAAAAGAATAACAATATCATCTCCTTGGAGAACCACAACACAACCAAGCATGACACATCCTAGCTGGTGATGGCACCCTCGATGTGTAGCCCCTCATGGCGACAGTCACGGTGCCACGCATCAGGGTGCAAGATGATCACATGTTCAATAGTGCTCATGGTTGACGGGCCTAACAACACGGATTGGAAGATGCCTTAAGATACCTCCCCATGCTGCTTGATGATGATACATAGGGAGGATCATCTAGATTGGTCCCAACAAAACTACAGGATGCTGCCCTCGATGGAGATTAATCTAGCTGAGACCATATAATCTAGCTAAGACCCTCCTTAGGGGGTGGGGGGAGGGGAGTAGCAGCAACAACGGAAGTCTCAGCTATGGAATAAAACCCTAAACTCGTGATACCATGAAAGCATAGTAGATTGATTGGATATATGCGTGGGGTTAGATTGATCGAGCCTCTCAGACTGCTATATATAGAGTTTAGAGACTAAGAGTTAATTAGAGCTCACTGGATACATTTTTTCGACAATGAAAAAAAGTTTTGGCCTCTACAACTGCACACCCCAAATATATATGTATATTTTCCTCACCGGATACATATAGCAATATCTAACTACAATCATATAAACTACCAAATCTATTCATTCAGTGACTCATTGCAGAAGCGTATTTCGGTAGGAACTTGTTCTAGTTAAGCTCAGAGCAAAAGCTAGATACCAACCACTGTTTAATTCATGGCTAGAAGCCCTTGTGTAATTGCGTTAATTTTTTGGTTTCCTTTTTTGTTTCTTAATTGTATCCAGTGGAACAACTGTCTTTTAATTTCAATAAAAATCCAGTAGGGGGAACCCCACCTGTTTCATTAAAAAAAACACCGGCAAAACCCGACCGATCCCATACCTTGCTGTGGGGAAATGTTGATGCTGAACAGGTTAAAAAAACTCGGCTGAGTCTGAGTCTTTCCTTGTGGCTCAAAGTCGCTTTAGAAAAAGCCATCCATCAATTTAAATTGACCAATTGTTGTCCGTGAAAACAATTGAATGGTCAGGTACCCTGACGATCCATACGACAGAGTATGGATACCTATAATTGACGCCACCGACTGGACCGTGATATCCACGACGGAAACGGTGCAGAACGAATACAATGACCTCTTCGAGGCGCCGTCTAAGGTGATGCAGACGGCGATCACACCGCGTGACGCTGCCAACAGCATCAACTTCCACTGGGACTCTAAGCCGCAGTCCAAGGGCCCGTCGCTTGGGTACATACCGGTCTTCCACTTCGCCGATGTGCTGCAGGGCGGCGGCGTTCGCCAGTTCAACATCAACATCAACAACTACAAGCCGTGGTCTCAATGATTACACGCCAAGGCACCTCTACAGTGGCTACGTCTATGGTACCAGCCCTTATAGCGACCAGACCCGGTATAACGTCTCCATCGTCAAGACAGCCACCTCAACGCTGCCGCCTATCATCAACGCCGCCGAGGTTTTCACCGTCATCTCCACCACCGACGTTGGCACGGACTCGGAGGACGGTATGTGCCATTCGTGCATGAGTCCATATATATAGACGCACTGACACTTACCATACCGGATGAACTGAAACTCAACTTGAGTACAATACGATCAACAGTCTCTGCTATGATGGCTATCAAGGCGAAGTATCAGGTGAAGAAAAACTGGATGGGAGATCCCGTGCGTTGCGGAGACTTTAGGTGGGATGGTCTGACGTGCAGCTATGCCATTTCCAGTCCTCCAAAAATTACTGGCGTGTAAGTGGTTCTGTCACATGACATCTACGCAGAACACTACTTCGCTTTTACTGCGGTTTGCATTGCATGGGTAATAGTAGCTGTCGATCGTGTTTAAACCGCGTCCAATCTTATAATTTTGCAGAAACATGTCGTTCAGTGGTCTGAACGGTGACATCTCATCTGCTTTCGCAAATCTCAAGGCCGTCCAATCCTTGTACGTGTGGAGTTCTAGTTCTTGATCTGCTAATTTCAACCTCGTAGTCATAGTAATATCTGATAGATATCTTTGCAGGGATTTGTCGCACAACAACCTGACGGGCTCAATTCCTAGCGCCCTGTCACAATTACCGTCACTGACAACTCTGTAAGTCTGCTAACTCGACAAATTCTGCACGTTCCAACTTCATTAGTTTCCTGAGATTTTAATTTCTTTTATGAACCAATATATGCATTCATCAGCATCACGTTGGCTCACATAAATGTTACACCTTTCAGAGATTTGACGGGGAATCAGCTCAGCGGATCAATCCCCCCTGGACTTCTAAAAAAAATCCAAGACGGCTCCTTAAATCTAATGTCCATTCACGGATCCTCTTTAATTTTGTTCTAGCAGACATGCATGATACCGCCTTAATTTCCTGGCTGACAGCATCTTGACTTTCTCTCATCTGTGTGTAGTTATGCCGATAATCCAAACCTTTGCACCAACGGGGATTCATGTCAGACGGAGAAAGGAAAGAGCAAGGTAGCCATCTACGTCGCTGTTCCTATGGCTCTGGTTGTGGTGGCACTGACAGTACTGCTATGTTGTTTGCTGCTGCGGCGAAATAAGCGAGGTAAGTTTATAAAACATCGACTGACCGCGCTCTAGCTAGCCATGTCCTCTTTGCCATCGGCCATCCTGAACGAGCTAGGACCACGGATCTGCCGGTGCATTCAGGGTCAGTGGACGTCTCTGTGAAGCCCCGGGACAAGACTTCCACGAGCCTTGCTCTAATTGTTGCAGGCGACGAACACAGACGCAGCTCGCTGCGGCTTGAGAACCGCCGGTTCACATACGAGGACCTAGAGATGATCACCAACAACTTCCAGCGTGTAATTGGCCGGGGCGGCTTTGGATACGTCTACGAGGGCTTCTTGGAGGATGGCACTCAGGTGGCGGTCAAGATGAGGTCTCAGTCGTCCAATCAGGGTGCCAAGGAGTTCCTCACGGAGGTAGCCGGCCATCTCTTTCAGACGCATGCATGCAATTCGTATTTCCAGAGACATGTTCGATTCATCCGGGAATTTCTGGCTCCTTGGAAATTGACTAGTCGTCATCATCTCTGGCCACCTCTCCAGGCACAGATCTTGACACGGATCCATCACAAGAATCTCGTGTCCATGATCGGTTACTGCAAAGATGGGGTGTACATGGCGCTCGTCTACGAGTACATGTCAGAAGGATCCCTGCAAGAGCACATTGCAGGTACGTAGCATATTGTTTAGCAGTTTAGAACTTCCTTCGGTTTGCACAGTGAGAGGATCAACTTCTCTCCTTCCTTCCTAGTCTGGGACCTGGAAAACATTATGACCAATGACCTCGAGGGAAGGCTCCCTTTCCCCCCAGCACCTTTGTTGATCTGAATTTCGCATGCTATCATTCTTCTGTCTGTAGGAAAACACTTAACTTGGGGGCAGAGACTTCGAATAGCACTGGAATCAGCGCAGGGTACACAATTCTATAAATTTCATGTACAATAAGTCATATTTGTTGTTAAAAGTTTGATTATTTGTGCTAGAAGTGTGAGTGATGACATGTAATGTAGGGCTAGAGTATCTGCACAAGGGCTGCAACCCGCCTCTCATTCACAGGGACGTGAAGACAACCAACATCCTACTGAATGCGAAACTGGAGGCCAAGGTTGCTGATTTTGGCTTATCAAAGGCTTTGGATCGTGACACCTACACTCATGCGTCCACAAACACACTTGTTGGCACACCAGGATACGTCGATCCAGAGTACGTCCATGCCTCCATGATCATGAAATTATGCTTCTTTTATCCATCAGTAACTCCGAAGTTTAGGGGTGGAAATGGAACAGACACTGATAGAAAATATATTTTTGCCAGATACAAATACAAATTTGAATATTATTGAATACAAATAGAAAACGGGTAGTTTAAATTCGAACCCGTATTCAAATATCTACATAATTTAGTTGATATCGACTATCTATTTGTTTTATCGATAGTTTTGGGAAAAAAATATTATTGTGCAAGTAGGGATTAAAGTGAATAACATACCATCAGATTTATCTAAAAAAATGCCATAAGATTCAAATCTATAAATTAAAGTGTAAAAAAGAAATGCATCCAAGAAATAAAATAATTTACAACAACATATATGCAAGGAATATTGAGTTTAATATCATTAGTCATAGAGATGACCTAATGGATAACCATTAATAATATTGAAGCTAATATTATCGGTCATAAAGATACTTTTAAAATATTTCATTCACTAAGTTCTTATTCATCACGGATACGGATAACTGTTGGATATTCTATGTTTTTTTTCCGAAAGATCCGTCACTGGCTTTCATTGATAAGGGAAGAGCATAATATTTACAAGGTTTGGCACAAGGATCGCCCATTTTGCATGGTTTTCACATCCTAGTGAGTGTCATGCCACCCCTACGTTTTACAGTTGTATCTTACATAGGATTTATAGCATCTACAAGAGGCTGCTCCAGTGGAGGCAGCACTCCTTCTAGTCCTCTATTTCCGGCCCGTATCCATGTCCTTGCTTCCTCCTGTATAGCTCTGAAGACGTGCTCCGGCGTTCTCGAGGATCTGTGAAAAACCCGATTGTTCCTCTCCCTTCATAGCTCCCAGGTTGTCAGCATGATCATCGAGCGTACCCCGTCTCTTGCATCTCTTGTCCCACTGTTGCCCATGTCAGCGTACCATTGCCCAAGATCTTCCATCGGTGTCCAGTGTGTCGGCCTTAGAGCAGCCGCCGAGATCCAGGAGCCCACCTTGTCCCAGACATTCCTCGAGTAGCCGCATTCCTGAAAAAGATGTGAGACCGTTTCCAGGTTCCTTACACAGAGTTGACAAAAGTAGTCATTTGGCCATTGCCTAAGCATTAGCCTTGCAGCTATCCAAATGCGGTTCTGCAGCATCAGCCAAGTGAAGAAGCGGCATTTTGGCGGCGCCTTTGTTTTCCATGTGATTTCAGCTGTCATGGATGAGGCCATTCCACGGAATTGTATTCTATATGCCGATCTTGCAGTGTATTGGCCATCCGCTGTGTGGAGCCAGGTGATCCTATCCTCATCTGTCGGCTGGACAATGATTCCTTGTAAGCAAGTCCACAGTGATATAAATTCCTCAACCACCCGCTCTGTCATGCTATAGTCGACATCTCTGATCAACTTATCATCATCCAGGGCATCACAAACTGTTCTGTTATTCCTCTTGCTATGTCTGAACAAGGCCAGGTATAAGGTTGCAAGTGCTTGACCATCTAGCCAGCGAGAGAACTAGAACTTAACCTTGTTCCCATTTCCTAAGACCACACTTGTAGCAGCATTGAAGAGTGCAATGTCACTATTGTCAACCGGTAGCTCCATTCCTTTTCAGGGTCTGGCTGTGTCATCCCATGAGAACCAGAGCCACTGAAGCCGCAGTGCACGATTGAACTTCTCAAGTTCGATGATGCCTAGGCCACCGTTGCCTGTTGGAGTACATATTTTGTTCCATGCAACCTTGCATTTCCCTCCAGTAAGCTCCTTGTCGCCAGCCCACAAGAAGCTTCTACGTAGTTTGTCCAGTTCTTTCAAGAAGTTTTTGGGTACCTTCACAACTGTCAGCAGGTATACTGGGAGGGAGCTAAGCACAGAGCGCACCAACTCCCTGCGGCCAGCAACATTCAACAGGCGCCCTTGCCAGCCAGCCACCCTCCCTTTAGCTCTATCTTGGATGTACTGCAGGTGCACCATTCTTAACCTTCCAAGCGTGAGAGGTAGTCCTAAGTATTGCATTGGAAGAATCTTGTACCATAGCTCTCTCCCAATCAGGACACAAACACATGGCTACTCCCTTGACGGACTGACCCGATAAAAGGTAGGACATGATCCCTGCCGACACCGCTCTACAATGCCCCCTTACACATAACACTCTACTGATTAACATAACACAGTCTTGCCTTGCCTAGGCTCTAGTGTATACCCCTTCAGGCTCCACCATCCTCCATGGCCTCAGCTCCCTCAACTGCCGCCAACTATGCTACTGCGGTAATCACCGGCCCGCTGTCCAGCGAAGTAAGCTTCCGCACTGCTGCAATCTATTGTGGGGATAGCGGTGCGGCAAAGCGCTTGGCAAAGGCTGCCAACGCCTAATCCCCAATCGGCTCATTTGGCCCCACTGTCTCGAATGCCTTGATCAGTCTGTGAGTTGCACGCTTGTGCACCGACATAGAGCAGCCTTTTGCCAGCTGCCTGGTGCTCCTCCTCAAGCCCCCACTGCAGTCTTCAGCACCTTCGTCTGGTCAGCAGCCTTGCTCTTCTGCTTTGGTGCAGCCGGCATCTCTAGGACAGGCTGCTGGCAAGGGACAAACATGCTCTCGACAATGGCATTCCTACGGTCCTCCAGTATGAGCTCCGCAACCTGCTCGGTGATGCCAGTGGTGATCACCTAGCCCTCAATCTCTTGCTGCACCCCAGCCCCCAGGTCTGAAGTGGATCACATTGCCATATCCTAGGGCAGCCGCCTTGTTCAGCTCCTTAAGCTTGTCCCAGTTGGCTTTGGAGTTGGCCACATACACCGGAGATCGCTGCTCCTCCAGCAATGGGCTTCTAGGCAGGGAGAAAGACAGCGACCTGGTCATCGCATCCTCACACACCACCAACGCCTCCCCGATCATCGGGTCGTAGTCACCAAGGGGGTGGGTGAGGGCAGACCAGATGTCACCAGTGCACGTCTCCTTGTAGAAGTCCAGCATTGGGTCTGGGTGCCTTGGTGGTGGGGGGGGGGGGCGCTCCTACCGCCCTGGGAAGTGTCCCCATGAGCAGGGCAGAGCCGAGGTCCCCTTGCCGAAGTCCATCTCCGCATCAGCCACCATGGCCACCTCCCCATACTGAGACTTGGCCATAGGGGAGCGTGATCTGTGGTGCTCCCAATCGGCATCGTCTCGCCATAGCGGATCACGCATGCGCGGGGAGTTGTGTCTGTCACGCACCAGCTTGCCTGCCATGACCGCCTCCTTCCTAATGCCTCATCGCCCACATCAGCAATCCATTGCCTGGCCAGTGGTGGGGAGTGGGTGCGCTGTCTACTACCATCCCCATTGCTGGTGGAGTCTCCAGCATGGCACAGCAGGTTGAGTGCCTGCCTGCCCCGGTCAAGGAAGCCCCAAGGGTGGCACCGTTGGCCATCACCATCTCCGTTGTCGCCATCATGTCCTCTGGCAGGTGCGCCCCTAGGAGGTGGGCGGCAAGCATCTGCCCTTGGCCTCATGCGGAGGCCGTCTAGCATGCCAGGAGTCCAGTCATCAAAGTTGTAGATCCTGGGGTACTCATCCGACTCAGAAGAGACAGAGGAGGGAGCCCCACTCTGCCTCGAGCTAGGGGTACGGGTCCTAGGGGGGCTCCAGTCTTCTACCAAGTTGAGGTGGATGAGCAGGTTGTGGCTCATGCCACGCGGAGGTGGAGCCACTTCCCTAGGCCACGCCCCCTGTCTCGGCCACCGGTGGCGCCTGGCCCGCATCGTGCTCGAAGAAAGTCACCGTCTTGGCGCGCGGCAGCAGGTCTGGGAACCACATCCAGGCCCAACAGTATAGCGTGTCCGAATCCTGCTGGCGGAACGTGGCACGGTCAATCTTGTCGAAGAGGCAGACCTCGCCCAGCATCTCCCCGAGTGCCGCGAGGTTCCAGGCGTGTCTAGGCAGGCTCTCGATGGCCATCCTGACGTGGTACCGCCAGGTGACCTCCCCGCCATGAGCATGCTCATGCCACGGAATGATACTGAAGAGAACGCCCTTCACCCGCACAACACCAACCTGGAGTGCCAGGGTCCTCTGGTGAGCCTCCTCGAAAACGATCATGAAGTCCTCCGGGCGGTGGCGCGTCGTGCGCATCTCGTTCGGCGGCATGCGAACGCAGCCGGCCACGACTTTGCTCACGTCACCAATGTTGATGTCGACATGTGGCAGCCTGGCCTTCACCACCAGGAGCACAGCTTTGGTGCGGAGCCTGGTGGCCTCCGCCGTCATGTCCAGCAAAGTAATCACTGCCGCACTGCCCGAAGCAGGGCGGTTCTCTGGCATCCCCGGGTACCAGGCATCAGCTCCTCCTTCGCCGGGGTTGGTGGCTCCTTGACAATTTCCTGTTCGCGCCCCCTCACCTCCTCCGGCTCGCTTTCCCCCTGCGTCAGCGGAGGGAAGACCAGACGGCTCTGGATGCTAGGCGCTACTTGCTCAGGGAAGAGAAGGCGGGGATGGATGGAGGATCTAGGGGCCTTTAGTCTGGATTGGATCAGGGGGCAATGGAAACCCGCCTGCTTTGCAGGGCAGTGACGGGCAAGGTGGCCGCTGCGGCAACAAGCCAGACAGCGGAGAGGGTCTCGACAATATGCAAGTCTATGGTCTTGTCCAAGGCATCGGAAGCACCTACCGGCGAAGGAGGTTTTATAGCCCGCCGGCGGGCCAGACTTCCCCGCCACGAGCAGCGGCCTCCATTGGGGCTTCACTCTGCTATGCAGTCGGCTCTGTTGGGCATTAACCCGAGCAGGTGATGCGTGCGAGCGCACAGTGTCGCAGTAACTCCGTTTCCCCCTCGGCGCACCCCGAATTGGATCGTTCGATGCCTCGGGACGGTAAAGCTCAGACGCAGCAACACAATTTTGTGAAAGTTTCTCGATTACCTCGCACTTGCCGTGGCCATCCATGCGCGCCTCCGTCGCCGGTGCAGCAGCAGAGGGGTTAATGTGCCTAGCATCGCCGCAGCGCGTCGCGTCGCCTACGGTGTCCAACCAGGCTCCCTTCGCGCGCGCCAGCTGTGCCCTCCGGTCCGAGGCACGCATCGATGTTGATGCCGGCTGAGGGCCATTGATGATGTGGTCCGCAGCGTCGCACACCGCGCCAGCAGAGTTCAGGGCAGGGCCATGAAGATTGCTAGATTCAGTGCACTCTCCACCCCCTCCCGATCCACCAGCAGCCATAGCCTGCCGGCTATTGAGGTAGCCTTGCCGCATGGATGATTCCGGCGCCTCCAGGTAGGCCGGATGGGCTGCTTGAAGAGTGCCAATGGGGACTAGATGGTTAGCCACAGCAGTGCCACCGGCGCCGGCCAAGTCGAGGTGGGCGACGGTAGTAACTGCGCCTGCACCCCCTGCATCTCCTCTTAGCCCTTCTGTATCGACGCGTAGCTCTCCAGCAACCGAGATTTGCCACGCGCCCGTCTGTACAGCTTCTGAGCCCGCCGGATCTGGATCTTGGACCTTGCCCGTCGACAGCTGGCCAAAGACGCCATCCTCGTCTTCAATGGATCCCCAGTCGAGGAGCTCCGGACCTGCATCTTCTCCCGTACCTTCCCCTGCTGGCAGCTTCTTGGGAGCCAGCGGGATGGGGCCTTCCTCCTCCGGTCTGCGGTCGTGGCCGCCAGCGGCGTGGGCGCCCGCTGGTCGGAGCGCGTCTCCCTCAGGCACCCTCATCTCTTGCAGTCGGTGACAGTAGAAGATTGGTGGATGCTGCAGAGAAGCTCACCGGGTGGTTCAGGGAGGTGGCGAGGCAGTACGCGGCACCAGATCGAATTGCTAGCTGCAGAAGGGTGTCGGAGTTTCCAGAGCTAGTAGCTCCATGGCGCGGCGGTGGGGCTTGATGCGGAGTTCTGAAGAATCACGGACGGCGGCGACAATGCCCGTGTAGTATAGTTGGGGAACAAAGGCCCCGGCCGACCCGAGATCCGTCGAAACTCATGTTTTTTTTTCAAATACAGATGTACACTTGGACAGAGAAAAATAATAAAAACAGATTTAGATACATCCATATCCATTATATTCAAAAGGGGTAGGCCAGCAATAGGGTTTGCTTTTATGAACGACGAGACTAGTATAGTACAATTGAGACCACATGGATGGACGTGCAGGTACCAGGCAACAATGCAGCCAACCACTAAGAGCGATGTGTACAGTTTCGGCGTGGTGCTGCTAGAACTGGTTACAGGGAGGCTTCCTATCTTGCACAGCCCTCAGCCCACCAGCGTCATCCAGTGGACACGGCAGCACCTGGCACGCGGCGACATCGAGGGCGTGGTGGACGCGTCCATGGGAGGCGACCATGATGTCAACAGCGTGTGGAAAGCCACGGAGATCGCGCTCCAGTGCACCGAGCAGGCGTCGGCGCAGCGCCCCACCATGACCGACGTGGTGGCGCAGCTCCTGGAGTGCCTCGACCTCGAGAAGGGGCGCACCGGGGGCGACGCCAACAAAAGCTTCTTCTCCAACGGAGACAGCGGCGACACGACCTTGGGTTACAATGCGCACGTTGCTAACCAATCCACTGACATGAGCCACAGCAGTGCATTGGCTACAGGTCCTGACACGAGGTAAAGACTAGTTGCCTGTTTCACCAAGGCACATGGAAATGTTCAGGCATTTTTTATGAAGAACTTTTCAGTCCAATGTATTATGAAATAAGAAAATCCCTGCAACCACACACACATATATATATATATATATAGACACACACACACCAAGCTGGTACATGTATAGCCATTACATATGAAATGGACCAAAAAGAAAAGAAACGAGGAAGACCAATTGATATATGCACGAAACGCATATGCCAAAGCATGCGGAAATGTTCAGACGGTTGGAGTGTCTTCAATTTACAATTTTTCATTGTAAGACCATGTAATCGATGTATTTGTCTTGGATTTGCTTTTCACGGTGAGACACTTCCCCTTTTGTTCTTTAGTGATAAGTATCCTGTTGTTCGCTGGATCTAGATCTCTTTGTTGGAATTAGCTGATCCAAATGGTTTTTGGCAAAATCCATGAAACCAGGGGAGGAGCTTTCAAATGTCAAGGTACAGTGCTCACCGTACCGTTCCTAGCAACTCCCTTTTTGTTATCATGAAAGCTTCCATATATAAATGGCCTATTTGACAGAGTTCTAACTTTGAAAGCAGTTCTAGAGCATCAGCTCCACCATGGAGCAGTTGTACGGTGGAGTTGGGATTTCATTAATGTGTTTGGTAGAGCTCAAGCTCCAACGTTTCTCACCCTATCTCACTGCCACCCTGGGCCCGTGCGTCGATCTCTTCATTCCCTTCCACCAGTTTGGAGCATAGCGGGAGGGGCTAGGCCAGACGCGCCCGCGCCAATGACGGTGAGGCAGAGGCTAGGCAGCATCTGGGGACGTCAGGGCGGGGAGGGAGGGCAGCAGCCTCATGGTGGTGGAGCTAGGCTCGCACAGCGGCATGTCATTCCCGCACCGGGGCTATCTGCTCAGCTTACGAGTGTTTTGAAGCTCAGCAATCTGGTTGTTGAAGCCGCATAAAAACGCATGAAAAAATAAAAATGAAGCAAATAAAAAACACACGTGTTCCGGTCAGAGCTAGCACTCGAAAACAGTTGGGACCAAAGCTCATTCTGAAAGCACGTGCATGTTTGCTGGGAGAGGTAAAAACAAAGAAACTAGTCTCGCTAGGCCTTGTGACACATGGTGGGGTACACATCATAAAACATCGACACATCTTATGCTCATGTGGGGTTTTATACTTGAGGTGTTACTGTGTTAGAGAATATTAGTAGAGATAGAACAGGTGGGGAAAATAAAACTACAACATCTGGATTGATACAAAGAATGGAGTCATTTGAATTTGTGTTCATATTATCAATGTTGGACCAGTGGTGCTTTGTCTTGGATACATCATCTGTGTTTGTGGGGAGTGTGCGCGACATCAATGGTCACGCACGTCGTAGCTCTGTTCAAGAGTCTGTATTGCAAGAGCGTCTCCCCTTTGCGTAGTTCCTGCACGAGTTCTTGGGTCTTTTAGTTGGGTGCGGTAATCCTTGGATTCCCGCTTGCTTTATACTTTAACAACTCTTCTTCCTCTTAAGAAATATGTACCTCGTGGTATGGCCGAGAAAAAAATTGTGTTCATATTATATCTTATGATTAGAGTATTTGGGGTGACTTAAGAACCGTCACAATGTTTGCAAAAGAAAAATCAGAATATTGTTGGTCCAGTAGGATGGATTGGTTCTGTGATGAGAAATATGAATGCCATGAGGAAAAATGGTTGGGATGATCTTTTTGAAGAGGTAAAAAGCTTTTTTTTTGTCCAAACGAAGATAGACATTCCTATGATACCAGTTAGAGGTTGTTCGAATTTTTGTGGTGCCAAATTAGTGACACACTACCAACATTTTCATCATGGGATTTTCATTGTTGTCATTGATTAGGTTCTTTGTGAGTTAAACAATCAATTTCCAGAAAGATCAACTGAACTCTTGAGATGTGTTGCTCGTCTTGATCCGACAAATTGATTTACCAGCTTTGAGATACAGATAATTTGTTGAGCTTGCTAAGATTTATAAAGATGACTTTATTGATTATGATGGTGTAATTGTGAAGACATATTTGATCATTTAGTTATCGTAAGCTCTCTATTAGATACCTTTCTATTATTAATGATGTATTGTTTGTTTGAGCACTTTCAATTAAGCGTTATTTGTTATATATATTAGTTTTTGTCTGCCTGGCTAGTTCTATGTCTCTCTTCTCATTAGTTTACTAATGTCTAATGGACTATAGAACCTGGGGTTTTGTATATCTGGGCTTGAGCTCCTCCTCCGCTTGAACCCTCAGCCGTCGCACCTCGTGCCCTATCCCTAGGGACGGCACGTCACGCCGGAGCTTGTGAGGATCTACCGTGACGTGCGCAGCTTCGTCGACGGCGCGCGTAACTGCTACACGCTCTGGTCCCTCGTGGTGGGGCTCAAGTACCTCCTCCGCGCCAGCTTCATGTACGGCAACTACGACGGCCTCAACCGGCCGCCTGTCTTTGACCTCTACATAGGCGTCAACCTGTGGAAGACGGTGAACGTGTCGGACCCGCCGGACGCCCGAGTCGTCGCGGAGGCCATCGTTGTCGTGCCGGACGACTTCGTCCAGGTTTGCCTGGTGAACACCGGCTCCGGGACGCCGTTCATCTCCGGGCTGGAGCTGAGGCCTCTCAAGAGCTCCATCTACCCGCAAGTGAACCTGACACAGGGACTGGTCCTGCTAGTCAGGCGCAACTTCGGCCCGACTGATAGTACAGACATTGTCAGGTGAGCATATTACACAACTTCGGTCACTTCTCCCGGAGATTTATATGCTAGAGTATTTATTATTAAGCAAGGGGCTTAATTCTTGCTACATCCTCTTCTTAAAGTATGTTGAGTTCCGAGGATATAATAGGATTTTTTTTCCGTGGTATGGAGTAGTTGTCATTAACCTCATAATCCCTAGTGGAACACCTGCTAAGAATTGAGTCATCAAGGTTCTAGATCCACTAGAAGTATCATTCTATACTCATGGGATTGGCGAGTTTCAAACCAAGCGTGAAGCTAGGCTTCCCAACAAAAACCCAATCAGGAAGGTCTCCTACACCGGACAGTCTAAGTACTGGCAAACACCAAGAGTATTAAATATTCGATCTTTACTTGTTCAAACTCCAAGCGAATAGCACAAAGATGCACACTAAGTTCACTCACAAACACTCCTCTTGACTTGAAATGTCCTCAAACCCTTCACTAAGCCTTTTAATATGTGTGTAACTGTCTGTGCACAAAGAGCTCAAACCAGCCAAAGAACATAGATAAGCCGGATATATAGAGCTCCATGGTGAGATCCTAGACGCTGGAAAAAGCCTTGCTAAAAAATCATTATCAGATGATAATTGTGTCTCACTAAGGGACATCGAATCATCTGGGTGGCTCCGCTCTTCCAATTCTTCAAAAATCACTACCAAAGATGCTTGGATATTCTACACCGGATGATAAGTCGTCACCACTGAGGTACACTAACGGATCATAAGATGCACACTAAAGAGCTATTGGACCCATGAAAGTGCAATAGAATCATACTGTGCACTCTAGTGACGAGCATGTCCAAATTGATAAAGGCCTACACAGTATCACCGGATTATCCACCTGTCCACACAAGATCCATTGATGTATCATCCAGTGGATGACACTGACTAACACATAGTATTGCAGCAGCAGATCCTATAGCCTGGATTAACGGATCCGATGACCTTCTAACCTGAAATCTGGCTCTGTTTAAAGTTCGATCTCATCTAATTCAACTTCTTTGAAATCCTTGATTTCTTTATCTATTGGAGCCACTCATGATTGAACTTCCTAGGAGTTTCTCACATATGTGCATCAAAGTGTTCTTGACTCTAACTTTAATGAAGTTACTACTCTTAATAGAGTATGGCCAAAGATAACCAAAAGCCATAACGCTATTAAGCCTCAGTACTCCCAACACCAAGTGAAACTACCTTGCCCTTAGCCTTCACAAATAACCTTCATTGCCGAATCTAATCTCTGGGAGCCACGATAACCATGTGGCCTCAATGTGACTAAACTTTTCTCATCAATCTTGTAAAACAAAGTTAGCCACATACCCCTGCGCTTGTCAATCACTGAAACCCAAAATGGGGACCTCGATGCATTCAATCTCATTGTAGATGTTGTGACTTGAGTAGAACCAATGAGTAGCTCATGCATACGGTCGTTCTTTTCATCTCACCAAGTAGCCAAGGTCGAGGTCAACGTGGTCAGGCCATGGAGGAAGGCATGGGTTCGAAGCATCAACAGAAACACACGAGTACACATAATCACTAGCTTCTAGCCGACGATCGACATAGGATGATGAGCTGATCAAACGGTGAAGGTAGACGGGGTTGCTCACACATGCCATCATTTAGCAGCCACATTGGAGACAATGTCCTCAGGTGGCAGCAATATGCACATAATCCAACCTGTAGCCAACGTAACGAGGACTAGAAGCATGGGTGGCGTCAGCCTTGATAGGCAATGACCATGAAGATAGCTTGACCACTAGTAGTGTTATTGCTTCCTAGGTGTCGGGTTCATAAACCCGGGGTCCTTCATGGACCGGCTTTCCAACAAAAGGATCGGCCCAGAAGACAACGTTGGGAACAACGCGCAACTCCTGGGCCGGCCCAAATACCTAGACAATAGGCTAGAAGGGCGATCCAATCTCCGATCGGAAGGCCTGGCCGAGGAGAAACGACGCCCGCTTCCGACTCCGGCCCACCTCTCCGACTAGAGCGCTCGCTTCGGTCTCTAGCCCGCCTCCGGACGGCCTCTCCAACCGAAAGGTCTAGCCAAAACACCACTTCCAACTCCGACCCGCTTCTCCGACCGGAAATACGCCGAACCCCTGCTTACAGCTCCTCTTCGACTGGCGCAATCAGAGCCGACTGGGACCAACTGACCGGGGACGCCCGCTCGGTAAGGACCAGGAAACGGACGGAGAAAGTAAGGCAGGGCACTCAAGTCAACCACAATACCAAGGACCGTACCCTGTACACATGCAGGACAGTACCCTGTGACCTCCCTGGCATGATAGAACCCAAGCAGTGTTGTAGGCACTGACTTTTCTTCTATAGTGTTGTGGGCACCATCAACTCCCATACCAGACAAACACGGTAAGGCTCCCCCCACGTGCCTCTAGGCATCAACAGTGTTGTGGGCGCCGGCATTTACCGTGCCAGGCGAATATGGTAAAACCCCTTATATGCCTTTAGGTATCAACAGTGAGGCAGGCACCGACATTTGTCATTCCAGAAGACGACGACGCAACCTCCCATGTGCATCTGACATTAAACAGTATTGTGGGCGCCTACCATCATCTAGTACCCGCTGGCGTGGGCAGCAAGACTTAGCAGCATACGCACTCTGACCCTCTCACTTGTAAAGCCATCCCCTTCATCTATAAAAGGGGATGTGCTCTCTCCCAACAAGGAGATCGATCAGTTCACTTACGTTGATTCACCCTCTATAACTTTAGATACTCTAAAGTTATACCGAGCACACGTTCGAACACTTAGCACATAGCGGGGCTTCCATCACCCTCGGCCCTTCAGACTAGAGTCCGACCAGACCTCTTGTACCCTCCATCTTTCTCCCTTCTGTTTATAACCCACAACAAACTTCGAGCACCTAGGCTCAGGAATAAAGTCACCGACCGACTCAAACTGGATGTAGGGCACGTTGCCTGAACCAGTATAAACCCCGTGTCATTGAGTGCTAGGCCACCTCCGATCACAACGTATAGCAAAACTACAAATATTTACGTGTTGGTCACTTTCTGCACCGACAGTTGGCGCCATCCGTGGGGAAGACGCTGTATGTTCGACACTTTTGGTCATCGGATGGCCCACTTTTCCGCCACCTTCGCCATGGCGGGCTCAAGCGATACGACTCGCTTCGGCTCACTGGAGTTTTCTTCACTCCCACCTGTTAGGATGTGGGTTCCACCCATCTTCGAGCCATCCCAGGCCTTCCTCTTCGGAAGCCCGGACTTCGTCACCGACCGGCTCGTCGTACTACACCTCCGCGAGGAGGCACTCGTTCCGGCGCCTGTCGGAGGGGCGCCCCCCGTTGGCTCCGGGACACCCAACGACTTCAACGACGAGGCGCCTGCGCTTCATTCTGAGCAAACGCTCTGCTCAAACCCCGCTGTGAGTAATATACATGTTGTTATTTGTTCGCTATTCACTATCTTCCGCCGATTATCCAGAGGGACCCCGTTGTCCCTACCGCGACCGTCATGCGTCCGGTTCCCCTACGGCCTCACGTCCCCGTGGATGCATACGCCCGGGGCCACCGAAGGATGCCGGCGCCGCCCCCTCTCATGTTCAAATTCGTGGGGATGGCGAGCTATGCTCCCACCTATTTCCTTGACCTCATGGATGACGATGTTGAGAGTGACGGCTTCCGTATCGGCGACGTGACACCTAGCCACCGTCCGTCCCAGGAGTGCGCTATGGCGGACGCTCTGGGACAGCCGCCGGTGGTAGCGGAGTCCTTGCAGACTCACACCCCTCTAGACCCTCATGCGAGGACCCTCGCGCTCACCTGAGAGCATGGCGAGGATCTACGACAATGGTGGCAGAACCAGCCGCCACCTACGCCGACGCGCTCGGCGCACCACACTGCGCCCCATGCGCTTAAACCGGCGAGCGCACCCATGCACTCAGCAAATCCTAGAGGATGGAGAACCGTTATGTGTATATGCTAGAGGATGGAGAACCGTGAGTGGATGTACATGGGATGCCCAAGTCAGGCTCAAATCACCCATGAATGGATGGATAAGACCGAGAAATTCTTGGACCATGCATTTAAGGATGCTAAGGGAGCGAGAGACACGTTCTGTCCCTGCAGCGATTGTGAAAACAAGAAAATAAAAACAAGGGAAGTCATGATGAAGCATCTTTGCATGTTTGGATTTATGCCAAACTATACCCGGTGTGTGTACCATGGTGAAGCCTATCGTCCTAGAGAGGAGGTCGTGAGATGATGCTTGGAGGCATTTGATGGTGATGGCGGGGTAGAAGGATGGTTAGGTGACTATGAGGATGTGATGTTCGCTGAAAGACCTCCGGAGGTTGAGCAGGAGGATGAGGAGGAGGAGCCAGAGCCAAGCGCTAAGGCATTCTTGGCCATGTTGGAATCGGCATAGAAGTTCCTACATGAGAAGACAATGGTTTCTCAACTAAATGCCATTGGGCGCCTACTAGGGTTGAAGTCCCAGCACAACATGACTCGAGCCTGCTTCGATGCTATGATGGCAATTATTGGGGATTTGCTTCTGGAGGGTCATCATCTGCCAAGCAGCTTGTACGAGTCAACGAGACTCCTTCGGGCACTGAAGATGTCATATGAGCAGATACATTGTTGTCCAAAGGGGTGCGTCCTATTTAGGAAAGATCACAAGGATGCAAAGTACTGTCCAAAGTGTAAATCCTCTAGGTATGTGGAGGTAGACAAAGGTAGACAAAGTGTAAATCTTCTGAGATTAACTATGCCTAATTTGATCTTATGATGGCTTGTAGGTGATTCCAAACTGGTATGCCACCCACCCCGATTGCTGGGCTGCTATAGTGGACAAATGGTTGGACGCGGACTGGCAGAGGGCGCACCAAGAGAAAAGCGAGCACCGTATGATGATGCCAGGTGTACCTCACCATCAGGGCAGCGCTAGCCTCAGCAAGTATGCGAAGACATATGTAAGTCTCCACCATTTGTCTTATCTAGCCGCGCTCAGTTTTGCATTATTTCTTACCACATGTTGTTGTCTTTCTCGCAGTCGGCGGCGCACGGTGGCCAGCCAATTGGCCAACTCACGGCGTATGCTCTGGCCCACATGGGCCCAGCAAAGTCCAACATCGAGTACAACCTGGTTGCAGGCCCAGAGGCGTACACCAACTCAAGCGTCCACACCCGCCTCACTTCTTACACGGAGGCGCCAAGGTCAGTCCACGGGCCCGACTACGATCCAAGGACCGAGGAGCGCCTTGATCCTAAGCTCGTGATGAGGGTGGAAGAAGGCAAGAAGCATGGGCATTTCTGGATTGGTGACGGCATCCTCGACATGGGCTCTACTCCTCCTCTCCAGCGCCTCCGAGCAGCGAGCACGAGCTCTAGCGTGCCCATAAGGCAACGGCCATCATCGGTGGCGGCACTCTAGGTAAGTATTCCAGTTTCATTCATCATTCTTTGTCATTTACATTCCTTAGCTATGCATTATTGAAACATTGGTGTCAAATGTTGCAGGCCGAGCTGCAGCAACTTCGGTCCCAACAGGAGGCCCAGCTGGCTGAGCGGGAGGCCGAGCGTCAGAGGCTTCAAGCTTTGGAGGCCCAGCAAGCAGGTTTGCTCTAGTTCGTGCAACAACTTGGGCTGCAACAAGGTTGGGAGATCCTAGCCAACCTGCTTGCACCACCACCACCACCACCACCACCACATCGTCCAGATTCTACTCCAGTGAGTATGAGTACGGATGCTTTACTTTCTATGCTCATGCTTAGTGTCAAACCTAGTGATGGCCTTCGTGCCGGATTTGTTGATGTGTGGGCCTTTGTGCCGACGTTTTTTTTGTAGGTTTTGGAAACCTCCCCGTGCAGGGGAGGTGCTGCCAAAATTTTCAACTTTTCTTTAAACTGCTTACATTTTTATCTTGTCACTCATATGCAATCTCTTCTCTTTTGTGCAGCATCAATCGGGGGCGGCGTCGAACCATCTCGGAGGGTCGCCGGCATCGCAAGTTGGGGCATCGCAACCCTCACATTCACCGTGAGCCGCTTCCAGAGTCGGTTTTATGTAGGCATGCCTTTATGTATTGAACTTGTGAACTTTGAACATGTGGTTTGTAATATATTGTGGATTTCGGACATAACTGGTCGTTTGTGATATATATATATGTGGTTTCTGATATATTGTGTTGAATTGTGGTTTCTAATATATATATATATATGCACTGTTGTTTACATGGAAAAGCAAAAAAACAAAAAATTTTTTTGCTGTGGCTTTGCCGAGTGCAATGACCATTGCACTCGGCAAAGCTAGGAAAATAGCAGCAACAATTTTCCAGATTTGCCGAGTGCAATGGCCATTGCACTCGGCAATGAAAGTTAAAAAAAATGCTTTGCCGAGTGCCTTGGCAGTGGCAATCGGCAAAGAAAATTAAAAAAAAAAATAAAAACAGGCTTTGCCGAGTGCCTCGGCGCTATGGCACTCGGTAAAGAATGGCTGTTGCACTCGATAAAGAAATTAAAAAAAATTTAAGATGGCGTGAGCCTTCGGCCAACAGCCGTTAATCCTTTGCCGAGTGCCAGCTTGACACTCGGCAAAGCCTTTGCCGAGTGCCCGAGATTTGGCACTCGGCAAAGCAGGCTTTACCGTGAAAAGGTTCGACGGAGCCTCTTTGCCGAGTGCATGGGGCACTCGGCAAAGCGTGTGGCTGCTGTAGTGTGGTGCGCCATCGCATGTGGAGATATGTGAGTTTTAGGCATTCGATGTCGCAACTTGCTCGAAACCTTCTCAAATTTTTATCATAGCCTCCACATGCGATCACATGACACCTCGAGAAGTTTCGTGAACTTCAGACTTCATTTGCATTTTCTATAATTTAAATACACTCCGACCACAAGCGGGTTGTCATGTTTGGCGAACAAGGCGTTCAAAATTTTGGATGAGTTCCTGCATACGGCTTCAAAATACACTCTACAACATGACTATCATTTTTTGAATGGCTACATTTCATTATTTCATGCATTAGTTCAAATTTACTTTTTCGGAAAAAATGCAAGTAAACAAAATTAATTCAAGAAATATAGCAAAAAGTTATAAAAAGGTCCTAAATTTTAACATGTGCTTGTAAACAATAGATAAGGTCTACAAAAAAAAATTTGAAATCAAAATAAAAAAAAACAAAAATACTTTGCCGAGTGCCATGCCTGACACTCGGCAAACAGGGCCTTTGCCGAGTGCCAGGCCGCAGCACTCGGCAAAGGGCCTCTTCACCGAGTGTCAGGTTAAGCGCTCGGTAAACATTTTTTTTAATGATGGTAACGGCGTGGGCGGGGTAGGCGGGCAACTGACGGGCATTTTGCCGAGTGCGCTCTTTGCCGAGTGTTGCGCTCGGCAAAGAGTGCCTTTGCCGAGTGGCGTGCTTTGCCGAGCGCCGGGCACGCTGCGGCACTCGGCAAAGCCACTCTTTGCCGAGTGCAACACTCGGCAAAGAGTGGCTTTGCCAAGTGCCCTATTTTCAACACTCGGCAAAGCATGCGGCACTCGACAAATTTTGCTTCTCCCATAGTGCGGCGCGTCACGCCGGAGCTTGCGAGGATCTACCGCGACGTGCGCAGCTTCGTCGACGGTGTGTGTAACTGCTACACGCTCCGGTCCCTCGCGGTGGGGCTCAAGTACCTCCTCCGTGCCAGTTTCATGTACGGCAACTACGACGGCCTCAACCAGCCGCCCGTCTTCGACCTCTACATAGGCATCAACCTGTGGAAGACGGTGAACGTGTTGGACCCGCCGGAGGCCCGAGTCGTCGCGGAGGCCATCGTTGTCATGCCGGACGACTTCATCTAGGTTTGCCTGGTGAACACCGGCTCTAGGACGCCGTTCATCTCCGGGCAGGAGCTGAGGCCTCTCAAGAGCTCCATCTACCTGCAAGTGAACGTGACATAGGGACTGGTCCTGCTAGGCAGGCGCAACTTTGGACCGACTGCTAGCAAGTCAAAAGGTCAACCACATGCCCGGGCCCAGTCCCTGTCATGACTCGTTTGCGTGTGTTTCGTGACTTAGTCGTGTAATTTAGGAGGGGCAACCAAACACAACCTTAGTCGTGTAATTTACGTCCACTGGCCGGACATGATGTGAGTGCTAGCGTGGCTGTGGCCAGTCCCTTGTTTATATTATTTTGCTAGCTACTCCATCATGCATGCACGTGTTGAAACATCGGTTTCTAACAAGGGTGAGAAGTGGGCGGAGGCCTTCGTCTTAGGTCGGGGTCTCCGCCCGAGATGGGCGGAGGCCGGCCTCCGCCTAAGATGGGCGGAGGTCCCTGAACGCAGCGCATTCCTGTCGGACAAAATCCTCTGTCAGAGACTCTAGACAGAAGGTCGCTAAACGAGGGATTCAGTAGGCTGTGGCAAAGTGGGAGTAAGAAAGGGGCAGAGGCCTTCGACTTTGGCTGAGGCTCCGGTCTCTAGCTTTGGCAGAGGCACTGCCCGAAAGAGAGAATGAGGATCAAATACAGACTCACAAGAACTAGGGTTTCATTAATTCATTCACCAGCCTCCCGCTCACAGTTACAAGTGTTCCCTATTTATAGGGCTCAACTACCACTTTACAGAGTTTACAACAGTGCCCCTCAACTGCTACGGTACATTCTAGGAATATTCCAGCCCTAGTGTCTAACCTCAGGGGTGTTCTCATCACAACATCTCGCGATGTCTTCACCTTGGGCCTAAGCCGACGCCCACTAGAGGCCCATCAACTGACCTCATGTATGCCTTGCTGACTTGATCGTCCCTTGATGGGCCTCCGCCGTCTTAGGGAGAGCCTCCGCCGTCCTGGGGAGAAGCCTCCACCGGCTAGGCCTCCGCCGGCCTAGGGAGAGCCTTCACCGTCCAGGCCTCCGCCGGCCTAGGGAGAGCCTTCGCCGTCTAGGCTTCCGCCATCTTGGGGAGAGCCTCCGCCGGCTAGGCCTCCGCCGTCCTAGGGAGAGCCTCCGCCGGCTAGGCCTCTGCCGTCTTGGGGAGAGCCTCCGTCGTCCAGGCCTCCGCCGTCTTGGAGAGAGCCTCCGCCATTATTCCTTCATCAGGCCTCTTCAAGGGGGAGTTGGCCCATACTCCGTATGGGCTCCCCCAATAGTAGCCCCTCAGCTACTAGGTTATGGACGGTACTACATGACCTGGTAGATGTTCATACAAGAAGAGGCACTATACAACCCAGATCTTGGTTGCGAGGATTGCCCTCCGCAACCCATACATGCGCGCCTCACTAAAAACTCCATCCCAAAAACCCCATGGGAAAAAAGGGCATGGAGAAAAGAGCACGCGCATGACTCTAACCTAAACACACACTAATTCCTTAGGCTTTTAGCTCTGGGTGCCTTTATCTTCCAGATTTCTTCATTTATGGCCTTCGGCTCCTTCTGTTGCTTCTATAGCATGGTTCATCGGCTTCGCTCAGTGCTCTGGTCTCCATTTCTAGGACCTTCATGATGCGTAGGTCTATATCCTTGAGACCTTTGCTTCTGATGCCTTTTTGGCGCGCATGTGTGTCTCCAAGGCCTGATGTATGGGCCTTCGTCTCCATGTCTTCTCGGTGCAGGGGTCTTCAATCGCCTTCGGGTCTTCCGCCTCTAGTATCACCTCGGCGTGCGGGTCTCCGCCTCCGAGGTCTTCCCAGGTCTTCATCTTCGTGGTCTTTGCCTCTAGTACCTTCACGATGCGCAGGCCTTTGCTTCCAAAGCCCCTGCAGGTATTCATCTCCGAGGTCTTCACCTCTGAGTCTGGTATCGTCTTGGCGTGCTGACCTCCGTAGAGCTTTCGACTTTTCTTCGGGCGGAGGTCTTCATCTCTGATCCCTCTTTGGGCGGAGATCTTCATCTTTGATCCTTCTTCGGGTGGAGGTCTTCGATTTTTCTTCGGGCGGAGGTCTTCATCTCTGATCCCTCTTTGGGCGGAGGTCTTCAAATAAATCTTCGCTCACGAGCGCCAGACAAAAGACCTCACGCTCCTAAGTGGTTGGTCCTCTAGTGCACTCCCCTAGCCCCTCTTGGCTGGCGTTCGTGGCCAAATTTTTAGCCACGATTGGTGTAGTCGACGTAGTCATAGTAGTGGAAGTAGGTGTTTAGAACCAAGTTTGCCGATGTAGACGTGGGTAGAGGTGTTGTAGAACTTGGTGTCGAAGGTGTCAACAGAGGTTCTTGAGCCATATTGCAAAAGTTGTTTGACAGAGGCGATGTTGTTGTACACGATGAAGGTGTCGATGAAGCCCCTCATGCCGTTGCGTTGGCGGAGGCTAGTTATCATGGTTTTGCCGAAGGTCCTCCTGCAAAGCTGCTTGGCGAAGGCCCTCCTAAGAAAAAGGTGTTTTGGCGGAGGCGATGTTGGTGGAGTTACCGAAGATGGTAGCGGAGCCCCTCATGCCGAAGAGCTTGGCGAAGGCAATGCCGACATAGAAGCCGACGCCGTGTGTCGAAGGCCTGAGAAGTCGTAAAAATGCAACTGAGTTGATCTCCTGCATTTTTAGGGACTTAGGTTGGGCATTATAGCTTCGTCGAATATCGACTTGCTTTGCAAGTCTTTCGACACCCGGAAAGGCACTGGCTTTCCCACTAGCTGCAAAAGATGGTTAGTCATTTATATGATACGTGAAGGTAGCATGAGAGCCTTAGCTTCGTGACCTGGTGCCCGTGTTGGTTCAGGACTTCTTCTAGGATTTGATGCGTAGAGTCACGGCACCTGTGCATTCTTGGCACGACAGCCTTAGCTTCGTGACCTGGTGCCTGTGTTGTTTCGGGACTTCTTCCAGGATTTTGATGCATAGAGTCATGGGGCCCGTGTATTCTCGGCACGACAGCCTTAGCTGCGTGACCTGGTGCCCGTGTTGTTTCGGGACTTCTTCCAGGATTTTGATGCATAGAGTCATGGCGCCCGTGCATTCTCAGGGCTTCTTCCAGGTGGCCCGGGCCATGCATTGCAATGTACTTATGTAATGTATGTATGAGAATGAAAGCATTTGCGCAAACATATTTAAAAGGTGTAAAGTTATTATGCATGCTGCAAGAATGTCGGTTAAGTTTGAATGAAAGGCAAGCTATGCATATAAGAAATAATGTCCTCAAATGAGAGGGTAATAGTTTTAGATGGCTAGCGAAGGCTGTCATTTGAGGACCTGCACGGGCACATATAAGATTCATAGCAGTGACTATAGTAAGGATTAGTTCCCTGTGAAGGTTAGCTCAAATATTTGATTGATATAGATATTATGAAGATCTTCAAAGAATTTAGTCAGTATATCCTGCAAAAAAGAGGAAAACATGTTAGTGTTTGTGGGTTCGAAGGGTGGTTGGATGTCGAAGGTCAATTTTTAATGGAGGTCTCCGACTGGAAGGTTGTTAATAGACAAAGGCTGTAGAGTGACGAAGGCTACCAACTAATGAAGTTCAATGAGTGACGAAGACCAATAAGTGACGAAGGCTGCTGAAAACCAATGATAGATGAAGTCCACTGATTGATGAACGAAGACCATGACTGACAGAGGCTCAAACTGATGAAGGCCAAAGACTGGTAGAGTTTGCTCACTGTCGAAGGCCTATGACTGATGGAGGCTGCCTAAAACCAATAATATATGAAGTCCACTAACTCATGAAGACCATGACTGTCGAAGGCTCAAACGGACGAAGGCGAAAGACTGACGAAGGTTGCTGACTGGTGAAGGTCAATACATGTCGAAGACTATGGAGAACCAATGATAAGTTGCACTGACATATAATGAAGACCAGTCTCCGCCTAAGACGGGCGGAGGTTGTTGGCTGTAGAATACCACTTACTGGAGAAGGCCATTTGTAGATGAATATTCACTGACTCATAGAGGATCACTGAGTTATCTGATAAGTGTTGAATATTCCATGAGAACCACTGACTGGCGGAGGTTATTGACTGATTCATATAACTGTTGGATAGATATTTGACGAAGGCTGAGTACTTAATGAGAACCGTTGGCTGATGAGGAGTACCGACTGATTTGTCTTGAGGAGGTGCAAACACGCATATAACAAATGAAATATATTCTAAGGGGGGTTAGCTTGGGAGGATAAGAGATACTTACAGCGCTGGTGACCTGCATGTTATTGGAAAAAAGATTTGACAACATTTGAAAGTTGTTTTAAGTTAGCCGGGTCGGGGCCAAGCGTGTATAGCCACTCAGGCCATGCTTTTGATGCAGCGAAGGCCACAACAAGTTTTTTGGTCACATTGGTGACAAGTTGTACATGAAGGTTGGTTTACAAAATTTGCCTCGAGAGGCAAAGGTTAGACCAAGAATGTGTAAAAATAAATGACAAGGGCAAAATTTGTTAGGATTATAAGCTGATGAAAAGTATTCTCTTATGCTATTTTGATACCTTTGGTGTGGTAGATCTCATATCGTGGACGGAGTTGTTCCGGAGTCGTGGCGAAGGGCGCAGCCTCCGCGTGGGCGGCAGGACGATCGCGAGGACCGTCAGCAGTCGATGCCGGTGGAGTGAGCATGGCTGGAGTTGACTTGCTCTGGAATTGCAGCAAAGGATGCAGCCTCCGCACTGGCACGGTGAGCGATAGGCCGGAGGACGGCCGCCATCTCTTGTTCGCAAGTCGCGGCGAAGGATGAACTATCCGTGCGTGCACGGTTTGTGTGGAGTCTAGGAGCAGGGGTTTGTGGTGGAGGCTTTCCTTTCTGCGTTTGTCTAGCCTTTGACTAATGCAGTGTCACGGACCTGGCCTCTGCATATTTTTCGAAAGATCACGGTACCTGTGCACGCATAGATCAAAAAATCTTGCAAGGTTCTTGTTAGCATGTGGGTATACCACCCCGGCGGCCGATGAAGTGAGCGACAGATCAGGGCCAGAGTTGTCCGGGGGTAACGGCGAAGGACTTAGAGCCTCCGCGTGGGCACGGTCAGCGCGGGGCCGCGTCGAAGGATGACAGCCACCATCCAAGCATCAGCCGGTGCCGGTGGAGTGAGCGGCGGAACGTGGCTGGATCGTAGTCGCCATGAAGGATGCAGCCTCCGCATGGGCACGGGCACGGTCGGCGCTAGGCTGACGTCGGAGGTCGGAGGCCCTGCATTTGCTCAACCAAAAGACTTGTGCACCTGACGGTTACTGTAGCTTCGAAGCTGACGCCAGAGCAATACTTGAGCTTTGGACGTTGCTTGTTGGAGCTTTTCCTAGGAAGCTTGCCTACAACAATTCTGCTGCTTTGCCATTATAGACAAAGGTTAGTGAATCATTGCATATTTTAATGCATCTAGGTGCAACATGACTGTAAGCGGAGTAGGTGTGTGCAGAGTAACGGTGAAACAATAATTACTTGGACGGCCAGATCTGGGTATGTATTCATGACTTATCTGAACTGCAGTAGGCTGAAGCCTTTGTGCGAGGGCTGTACACCACGAGGCTGTCGAAGGCTATCAGATAGAGACCGAAGACTTGGTGCGAAGGCTCGACATCCGGAGGTCTTTCGGGGATTTTTTAAGTTGGCGGCCGAACAGAGTTCCAACTCTCAACTCAGGGAAAAGTTTTCGATGGTTCCAACTCGTAACTCTCAAAATATTTCGTGCCGAGCACGGTGGGCGCCACTGTTGAAACATCGGTTTCTAACAAGGGTGAGAAGTGGGCGGAGGCCTTCGTCTTAGGTTGGGGTCTCCACCCGAGATGGGCGGAGGCCGGCCTCCGCCTAAGATGGGCGGAGGTCCCTGAACGCAGCGCACTCCTATCGGACAAAATCCTCTATCGGAGACTCCAGATAGAAGGTCGCTAAACGAGGGATTCAGTAGGCTATGGCAAAGTGGGAGTAAGAAAGGGGCGGAGGCCTTCGACTTTGGCCGAGGCTCCGGTCTCTAGCTTTGGCAGAGGCACTGCCCGAAAGAGAGAATGAGGATCAAATACAGACTCACAAGAACTAGGGTTTCATTAATTCATTCACCAGCCTCCCGCTCACAGTTACAAGTGTTCCCTATTTATAGGGCTCAACTACCACTTTACAGAGTTTACAACAGTGCCCCTCAACTGCTACGGTACATTCCAGGAATATTTCAGCCCTAGTGTCTAACCTCAGGGGTGTTCTCATCACAACGTCTCGCGATGTCTTCACCTTGGGCCTAAGCCGACGCCCACTAGAGGCCCATCAACTGACCTCACGTATGCCTTGCTGACTTGATCGTTCCTTGATGGGCCTCCGCCGTCTTGGGGAGAGCCTCCGCCGTCCTAGGGAGAAGCCTCCGCCGGCTAGGCCTCCGCCGGCCTAGGGAGAGCCTCCGCCGTCCTGGCCTCCGCCGTCCTAGGGAGAGCCTCCGCCGGCTAGGCCTCTGCTGTCTTGGGGAGGGCCTCCGTCGTCCAGGCCTCCGCCGTCTTGGGGAGAGCCTCCGCCATTATTCCTTCATCAGGCCTCTTCGAGGGGGAGTTGGCCCATACTCCGTATGGGCTCCCCCAACAGCACGCATGTCCAAGCCTTGAATACAGAGAAGCCTACAGTTATACTATCTGGGCATCTGGCTCCAGTGAGAATAGAATAGGTGGTGGCAAGGCAATGAGGCAATCAAAGCTGGGAGCACAGGCGGCAAGGCCGTGGTTGTTACTCCTCTGCCTCGCGCTCACGTGAGCTACCACCACCACTGAGACCGGTGGTTTCATCAGCATCGACTGTGGCTTCCCGGGGACGACGAGCTACGTTGACGACACCACCACGCTGTCGTACGCCCTAGACGCCGCATTCACCGACGACGCCGGCGACAACTACAACATCTCCGCTGTGCACGTCACGCCGGAGCTTGCGAGGATCTACCGCGACGTGCGCAGCTTCGTCGACGGCGCGCGTAACTGCTACACGCTCCGGTCCCTCATGGTGGGGCTCAAGTACGTCCTCCGCGCCAGCTTCATGTACAGCAACTACGACGGCCTCAACCGGCCGCCCGTCTTCGACCTCTACATAGGCGTCAACCTATGGAAGACGGTGAACGTGTCGGACCCGCCGGACGCCCAAGTCGTCACGGAGGCCATCGTTGTCGTGCCGGACGACTTCGTCCAGGTTTGCCTGGTGAACACCGGCTCCGGGACGCTGTTCATCTCCGGGCTGGAGCTGAGGCCTCTCAAGAGCTCCATCTACCCGCAAGTGAACCTGACACAGGGACTGGTCCTGGAAGGCAGGCGCAACTTTGGCCCGACTGATAGTACAGACATTGTTAGGTGAGCATATTACACAACTTCGGTCACTTCACCCGGAGATTTATATGCTAGAGTATTTATTATTAAGCAAGGGGCTTAATTCTTGCTACATCCTCTTCTTAAAGTATGTTGAGTTCCGAGGATAATAGGATTTTTTTCCGTGGTATGGAGTAGTTGTCATTAACCTCATAATCCATAGTGGAACACCTGCTAAGAATTGAGTCATCAAGGTTCTAGATCCACTAGAAGTATCATTCTATACTTCTAGGATTGGCGAGTTTCAAACCAAGCGTGAAGCTAGGCTTCCCAACAAAAACCCAATCAGGAAGGTCTCCTACACTGGACAGTCTAAGTACCGGCAAACACCAAGAGTATTAAATATTCGATCTTTACTTGTTCAAACTCCAAGCGAATAGCACAAAGATGCACATTAAGTTCACTCACAAACACTCCTCTTGACTTGAAATGTCCTCAAACCCTTCACTAAGCCTTTTAATATGTGTGTAACTATCTGTGCACAAAGAGCTAAAACCAGCCAAAGAACACAGACAAACTGGATATATAGAGCTCCATGGTGAGATCCTAGACGCTGAAAAAAAGCCTTGCTAAAAAATCATTATCGGATGATAATTGTGTCTCACTAAAGGACATCGAATCATCTGGGTGGCTCCGCTCTTCCAATTCTCCAAAAATCACTACCAAATATGCTTGGATATTCTACACCGGATGATAAGTCGTCACCACTAAGGTACACTAATGGATCATAAGATGCACACTAAAGAGCTATTGGACCCACGAAAGTGCAATAGAATCATACTGTGCACTCTAGTAACGAGCATGTCCAAATTGATAAAGGCCTACACAGTATCACCGGATTATCCACCTGTCCACACAAGATCCATTGATGTATCATCCAGTGGATGACACTGACTAACACATAGTATTGCAGCAGCAGATCCTGTAGCCTGGATTAACGGATCCGATGACCTTCTAACCTGAAATCTGGCTCTGTTTAAAGTTCGATCTCATCTAATTCAACTTCTTTGAAATCCTTGATTTCTTTATCTATTGGAGCCACTCATGATTGAACTTCCTAGGAGTTTCTCACATATGTGCATCAAAGTGTTCTTGACTCTAACTTTAATGAAGTTACTACTCTTAATAGAGTATGGCCAAAGATAACCAAAAGCCATAACGCTATTAAGCCTCAGTACTCCCAACACCAAGTGAAACTACCTTGCCCTTAGCCTTCACAAATAACCTTCATTGCCGAATCTAATCTATGGGAGCCACGATAACCATGTGGCCTCAATGTGACTAAACTTTTCTCATCAATCCTGTAAAACAAAGTTAGCCACATACCCTTGCGCTCATCAATCACTGAAACCCAAAATGGGGACCTCGATGCATTCAATCTCATTGTAGATGTTGTGACATGAGTAGAACCAATGAGTAGCTCATGCATACGGTCGTTCTTTTCATCTCACCAAGTAGCCAAGGTCGAGGTCAATGTGGTCAGGCCATGGAGGAAGGCATGGGTTCAAAGCATCAACAGAAACACACGAGTACACATAATCACTAGCTTCTATCCGACGATCGACATAGGACGATGAGCTGATCAAATGGTGAAGGTAGACGGGGTTGCTCACACATGCTAGCATTTAGCAGCCACATTGGAGACAATGTCCTAAGGTGGCAGCAATATGCACATAATCCAACCTGTAGCCAACGTAACGAGGACTAGAAGCATGGGTGGTGTCAGCCTTGATAGGCAATGACCATGAAGATAGCTTGACCACTAGTAGTGTTATTGCTTCCTAGGTGTCGGGTTCATAAACCCGGGGTCCTTCATGGACCGGCTTTCCAACAAAAGGATCGGCCCAGAAGACAACGTTGCGAACGACGTGCAACTCCTGAGCTGGCCCAAATACCTAGACGATAGGCTAGAAGGGCGATCCAATCTCCAACCAGAAGGCCTGGCCAAGGAGGAATGACACCCGCTTCCGACTCTAGCCCACCTCTCCGACCGAAGCGCTCGCTTCGGTCACTAGCCTGCCTCTGGACGACCTCTCTGACTGGAAGGCCTGGCCAAAACACCACTTCCGACTCCGACCTGCTTCTCCGACCGGGAATACACCGAACCCCTGCTTACAGCTCCTCTTCGACTGGCGCAATCAGAGCCGACTGGGACCAACCGACCGGGGACGCCCGCTCGGTAAGGACCAGGAAACGGACGGAGAAAGTAAGGTAGGGAACTCAAGTCAACCGCAATACCAAGGACCGTACCCTGTGCACCTGCTGGACAGTACCCTGCGACCTCCCTGGCATGATAGAACCCAAGCAGTGTTGTAGGCGCTGACTTTTTTTTCTATAGTGTTGTGGGCACCATCAACTCCTATACCAGACAAACACGGTAAGGCTCCCCCCACGTGCCTCTAGGCATCAATAGTGTTGTGGGCGCTGGCATTTACCGTGCCAGGTGAACATGGTAAAACCCCTTGTATGCCTCTAGGTATCAACAGTGAGGCAGGCACCGACATCTGTCATACCAGAAGACGACGACGCAACCCCCCATGTGCATCTGACATTAAACAGTATTGTGGGCGCATACCATCATCTAGTACCCTGCTAGCGTGGATAGCAAGACTTAGCTACATACGTACTCTATCCCTCTCACTTGTAAAGCCATCCCCTTCATCTATAAAAGGGGACGCGCTCTCTCCCAACAAGGAGATCGATCAGTTCACTTACGTTGATTCACCCTCTATAACTTTAGATACTCTAAAGTTATACCGAGCACACGTTCGAACACTTAGCACATAGCGGGGCTCCCATCACCCTCGGCCCTTCAGACCAGAGTCCGACCAGACCTCTTATACCCCCCATCTTTCCCCCTTCTGTTTGTAACCCACAACAAACTTCGAGCACCTAGGCTCAGAAATAAAGTCACTGACCGACTCAAACTGGACGTAGGGCACGTTGCCTGAACCAGTATAAACCCCGCGTCATTGAGTGCTAGGCCACCTCCAATCACAACGTACAACAAAACTACAAATATTTACGTGTTGGTCACTTTCTGCACCGACAGTTGGCGCCGTCCGTGGGGAAGACGCTGTACGTTTGACACTTTTGGTCATTGGATGGCCCACTTTTCCGCCACCTTCGCCATGGCGGGCTCAAGCGATACGACTCGCTTCGGCTCACTGGAGTTTTCCGCACTCCCACCTATTGGGATGTGGGTTCCACCTATCTTCAAGCCATCCTAGGCCTTCCTCTTCGGAAGCCTGGACTTCGTCGCCTACCGGCTCGGCATACTACACCTCCGCGAGGAGGCACTCGTTCCAGCGCCTGTCGAAGGGGCGCCCCCCGTTGGCTCTGGGACACCCAACGACTTCAACGACAAGGCGCCTACGCTTCATTCTGAGCAAACGCTCTGCTCAAACCCCGCTATGAGTAATGTACATGCTGTTATTTGTTCGCTATTCACTATCTTCCGTCGATTATCCAGAGGGACCCCATTGTCCCTGCCGCGACCGTCATGCGTCCTGGTTCCCCTATGGCCTCACGTCCCCCATGGATGCATACGCCCGGGGCCTCTGAAGGATGCCGGCGCCGCCCCCTCTCATGTTCGAATTCGTGGGGATGGCGAGCTATGCTCCCACCTATTTCCTTGACCTCATGGATGACGATGTTGAGAGTGATGGCTTCCGTATCGGTGACGTGACACCTAGCCACCGTCCGTCCTGGGAGTGCACTATGGCGGACGCTCTAGGACAGCCACCGGTGGTAGCGGAGTCCTTGCTAGACTCACACCCCTCTAGACCCTCATGCGGGGACCCTCGCGCTCACCTGAGAGCACGGCGAGGGGCTACGACAATGGTGGCAGAACTAGCCGCCACCTGCACCGACATGCTCGGCGCACCACACTGCACCCCGTGCGCTTAAACCGACAAGCGGTGCCCGTGGTCGTGCCCGCCAGGTCCAGTGCAACGTCATGGACTGAGGGGAATGATCCCCCATAGTTCACTCGGGCTGACCAGAACATCGCCACTACGGTAATGCTTCTGCGCGGCCTTCCCGAGCCAAACGACCCCCAGGAATAGACAATCCACCGAAACCTCCGGGTACTGGTGGAAACTGCCGCCGTTCAACAGGCAGAGAGCTTCGCATCACGACACCGACTCACGGCCTCTCTCCCCACCAGGGGAGTGGGGACGCACCCAATTAATCGCTCCACCCGCTCACCGCTACAGCCAGTCAAGCATGGCACAAGAGGCTGCATCTGTGCCCCGGTCTGACCAGGTGCCCGCTCCACACCGACCGCCTGTACGCGAACGGCTCAGGCTGAACCAAGACGCTCACAGCGTCATCAGCAACCGGCGTCGGTCCTGGCATGATGATGACATCCATCGAGAGACAGTGATGGTAGGCGACACAGACCCCAGCCGGACCATCACAAGGAGTGGTGAAACACACCCCAGGCGCGGTCACCAGCCGGACGATCAGAGTCCTAGCTTGGATGGCCTGGGACCACGGGCCTTTGGTCCGACGCATCCCGAGAGTGCCATTCCCGCAGCGTTTCAATGGAGGCCAGGGCAAAGGCAAGGCCAAGTGCAAGGATCAGGACGAGGGCCCCTCCACGCAGAGGGGCAAAAAGAACAAAAAAATCATCGCCGACCGGCCAACTCCGCGTTGGTCGCCACGGCTGATCACACGGATAAGCAGCCCCTAGCAAGGCCTTCCAGACCACTTCAACGAGCTCATGGAGAGCCCGTGCACCAACCACGCCTACCCCGTCAAACACCGCTACAAGGACTGTGAGCTCCTCAAGCGCCTTCTGTGATAGGCCGGCGGGCCGAAGGAAGGAAAAGGCAAAGAAGCAGCGGCCAAGAAAGGGGGCATAGCAGACAAGGATCTAGACGACTGAAGGTCCCTATATGGCGACCGAGGTGATCTGACCGGATGCCTACCGACTGAAGGACAACAACGGCAACGTTCTCACCAACACTTGGAACAGCGAACAACTACGTCGTTTCTCCCCCCTAAAAATTTAGTCTTACCAATGTTTACTTAACGTTTGGTCCTATAAAAGCGCCCCGACCCGAACACTTTCGCCCTGGGTCGCTAGGGGGCTCCACGGGGTGCACTACCACCTCTCTTTTTGTTTACTATCATATGGTAAAACTCCTTCCTACCCGAACAAAAGGGTAGTTCATTCCTTTAAATTACCTTATGTAGCTTTGCTTCAAAAATTCTGACCGATCGCACCCCGCCTCTACCTACGGTTGTGAGTAGCTGAGCCTCGCAGGCCACGCCCGGGCTCCAAAGGTTACAACCTATGGGACGAACGGGCAAGTGCGAAAAAGAAAGAATAAAAAATAAAATTATGCTAAGGTAAAACTAAGGAACGAATGGGACAAGCTTCCCCGAACGGAGTGATTCCATCACAAAAAATGAAACTGATTGTATTCATTGAGTACATGGGGGCTCCCCCACAAACTTAACTTTTTACATCTGCTAAACTACTTATACTTTACAAGCTATTGTGGCTGCCCGGCGGCATCTATTGTCGGTGCGACCAGCGAAGGCACGGGCTGCTCGCTCCCCGGCTGGACGACATTTGGCTCGGTTGAAGGTGGGGCGACGTCCACTTCTAACCCAGGCTCCATGCCATCCGCAGGCTGGGTGATGTCCTCCTAACGCATGCTTCCGGCCATGTCTGCATGATGAGCATCCATCACCTACTACGTGGGGACCTGCTCGGCCACCAACTTTGCGTGTGGCAGCAAGCTCTCCTTGAGCGATTGGATGCCCTCCGTGCTCAAGCCGTCGGCATACCCACTGCAGATGGTGGCAAAGTCCAGGTCTGGGTGGAACGTCGCCACCAAAGTCAACACCCCCGACGCTCCATAGAACAGCCCATCGGTGATGAGGGCCCAGACCTCATCCGGAACCTCCGCCAGCCGGATGGTGGGCGGGCTGGTACTTGGCGCCGACCCGAAGACCTCCGAGACGACAAGCTAGGCAACATTGCGGATCTGGTCAAGTTTCCCCTCGAGAGCACGTCACTCTTCAAGGGACTTGGCCAGCGCCTCCGTATTCTGGCCAAACATTGCCTTGGCCGTCTCCAGGTCCTGCTCCAATGACTCCACCTTTCCGCCCAGCTCTGGAAGAAGGGCGACAAGCTTAGAAGCAAGCTAAAGGAAGAAACAAACATGATGAAAAATAGAAAAGGTACGTACCAAGGTGGGAGTCCTCGAGGATGGAGAGTCCCTCTGCCTACCGGGTCACCTGCTCGCGTAGCCGAACGTTCGCCACCTCCGTCCCCATCACCCGACCCCGAAGCACGAGCACTTCCTGGTCAGCCTCCGACCAGGCCTTCCACTCCGACGCCAGGGCGCCCCGCTTTGTCTCCAAGGTCTCTAGGGTACCTCGGAGCGCCACCTTGGTGTCCGCCAGGGACTTCCATAGCATCGCCTCGATCTCCGCCTGGTGGGCCTTCGCCGCCTCAAGCCCCTGCTCGACGGGGATCGCCCGCTCCGCCACCTGGTCCTGGGACTCGCGGTGGGCGGACTCTAGCTGGCGCTCAAACTCGGCCATTCGGGCGTGCTCCATCCGGAGGAAATGGGACTTGTGGCACGACATCTCCTGCAGACCCTACAAAAACGAGAAGCAAGCATGCTGAGGCAACCAACGAGAGACCAAGGTGTCAAGGACAAGCGCAGGAAACTCACCTCCACGGCGTGGCGCATGTCGACCTTGACCAACCGCTGGATGGACTTAACCCGCTCCTAGGCATCCTCAAGTTTCACCGATAGCTTGGCAAGATCGGACTCCATGGCGAGTCCTCTCCCCAAGGATGTCCCAGAGCTAACACTCCTGCGAATCTCGAAGGATGAACCAAACCTTCGTTGGGTCCTTGGGGTAGGACCACACCAGGTCGGTCTCCTCCAACCCGCTGGAGGGCCCAGCCTTCGACCGGACCATCGCCAGCTCCCGCGACAGCACCGGTGGCTCCACCTCATCATCTACTTCATCGTTAGAGGGGATCTCCACCACCTTGGTTTCACGGGCCACCAACAGGGGTTCTGGCTCCATCCCAGCCGCATCTCCCCCTGGCACCTACAGTGCTAACCGAGGAGGTGAGCCATGTAGCCCTCTGCCTGGCAAGGCTAGGGAGCCTAGTCTCCCTCTCCTCTTCCACCATAGCCGGTGGAGGAGGGGCCGCAAGGGACACCTCCGACACGGCCTCCGACGTCACCACCGGGATCTCCCCGCCACCACCACCATGCTCTCCCCGCCACTCGCCATGGCGTGCTGCAAGGTGGGCCTCCAATCCTCCCACACGGGAGTTGGGGTGATGCTTAGCCCCATCAGCATCCGACCGCTATCGAAAAAGTACAGGCCAAGTCACACTCCAAAAAACTAACAGCAAGATCGAAAAGAAACAAAAAGGCAAACCGAGATGAAAGCGGTATGACTCTGAAACCCTGACCCGACGACGACTGGGCCCATAGGGCGAGGACCGCTCCCGGGCCACGACCTGTGTCCCCTCGCTTCAACCGGGGCAGTTGACCCAACTAGCTCCTGCTCAGCCTACGAGTCACCATGACCTTCGGCTCAGGGCACGCTGACTGGAGCAGCTGGCGGGGCGTCCTCCTGTTGCGGGTCGCACACTAGCGCCGGCCCCAAAAACGCGCGGGTACGAACCCGCTCCTCCGACCGCCGAGCTTGTCCCACAGCGTCCACAACAGGCGGGGACGAGGCCGGCGATGCCACCGAAGGGCGCGGTGACCGCGTCCGCTTCGCTTCCCATTCGCCGACGGCGTCCGCACTTGCAGCACGCTTCCTCGGCGCAAGAACATTGCCGCACCTCTCTGCCTCCTGCTCGCCGCCAGCGGACGTGGCCATAGGATCGCGACGCTCCACCGAGGTCGCAATGACCTCCCAGTTTTCCTCCTCCTCAGAGAAGATCATGTCATCCCCCACCTCTGTGGGGTCCTCTGACTCGAGCTCTTTCTCGACGTCGCTCCTATTTTCCCTGGCCCACACGCGCTGGGTAATCTCCTTCTCATGCTTCCATCGAGCCTCCTCGGCTTTCTTCTTCTTCCTGGCATCCTGCCGCCTCCTTCTGGGCGGCCTATCGAGCCGCGCCCTCCGGTCCCTTTGGAAGGTGCGTTCGGGACTTGTAAACTCCAAGTCCCTACGAAACAGGCGACTCAATCAAAAAAGCGGGAGAACAAAGGGGAAAAGAACACGGAGTAAAGAAAGGGGAGCATACTAGTTTGGACACCACTGAGGAGTTAAGAGGTCCGAGCTTTCCATCGATGTTCTCCTTGGGCCTCAGCTGCAGCACCCGGTCAAAGCAACTCCAGACCTCATCGTTTGGTAGCTCCTCCAGCAACGCACAGTCAGGGTCCATCGGTCCGCTGTACTTCCACATCGGCCGTGTCCTCTCCGCTAGTGGAGCAACCCGATGGTGCAAGAGGGTGTGGAACACCCTGCACCCCATCAAGGCCACGCCGCACAAGCTTCTGGAGCTCCGCCTCGATGCTCTCCACCTTATGCTTCTATCGACTGGCGGGGCCCCACGACCAGCTATCCAGCTTCTTTGGCCTCCTGCTAGTGAAAGGGGGGAACAACGCCCCCACCGGGTTCCTGATATAGAACCATTCCCCATGCCACCCCCAATTGGAATCATAGGCGATATACATGGGGTACGAGCCCCCCATGCTAGGATTCTTCTGCAGGGCAAAGCCCCCCACTGGCACGGTCTCGGGTGGATTCCCCACCAACAAAGTTCGCCCAGAGACCATCCACCGAAAGAAGTCCATGTGCGGCTCCATCACAAGGAAGGCCTCGCACATGGTGACAAATCCGGCGATATGTAGCACCCCAGTCGGATTGAGGTGTTGCAGCTCCAAACCCCACTCATTGAGGAGCCCACGCAGGAACTAGTGCGTGGGGGTATCCTAGCCCACGCTCGTGGAAGACAAGGAAGGAAACCACCTCGCCCGACCGAGGTTGCGGGAAATCCTCTCTCCCAGGAGCCCTCCAGTGCGCCACCTTCTTCGGCGGCAGAAACCCAGTTCTTGGTGAAGGCCTCCAACACCGACTCCCTCACAACGGATGACCTTCAGCCCGACATTTCGCTTCGGGTTCGTGAATGGATTTGTGAGTTTTCTCCTCTCCCTCGCTCTCTCCCTTTTCTCTCCTAGGAATCATCGTGGCACTCAGATGCTCTTGGCGAGAAGGAAGAAAGAGAAGAGATGGCAGATGAGGAATAGGCGAAGGAATGGGGCGAAAGCCCTCTCCCTTCTCCTACTTAAAGAAAAGGGCACAACAGTTGGGGAAGGCGTGACAATCGGAGAAAGGCGAAACGACGGGGGCGAAAAACCCTCTCCCTTCCCCATTTAATGTAGATGGGATACGATGGGACGCGCCTTGACTGATGAGACGCACCCTACCTGATAGAACGACACCTGGTCAGATGGGATGTGGCCTAGGTATGGCCCACCGCTACCACACACCGGGCACGAGAAACAAGGTGCCACTGTGCGTAGGTGGCCCTCTGTCTTCCCAGGTGGGACTTGGAAAGGCCCAAACGATAGGATCTCCGCCAGGAGAGACCAACGGGCTTCCTGAGTCGATTAGACGGCTCAGACGAACGCTGAGAGACAGGTAAGGAGCAGAGGGACGCCCCATGTGGGCCATGCCGATTCCTGTCATGAACGACAAGCACGGATCCCGGTCGGACATTTCCGATTGGAGCTCCTCAAACCCCATCACTTGAGTCATCAAGGTAACATTACCGACCCTAGCTCTTTCTTTATAATCATTCATGCATCCATACACGCATTCATTCCATACACCCGCGCCCCTGGATGATTCTACCCCAAATTGCCCGGGGGCTCGGGGGCTAAAGCATTGCGTATGCAGTCAAATACATCACAACGCTCCATGTTGCGTCACGAAGCGGCAGTTGCCTCATTCAACAAGAGCGATGACCAACCAGGGTTCGAAGGCCAGCCCATGAAGGGCTCGAGGCCGCCTCGCATCAAATAGAGCTAGGGGAGAAAACACAGATGAGCCTCATGCAGCCCTTACTCAGTCTACCCCGAAGCAGATAGGGTCATCTCAACCTTCTCGTTCGATCCTAAACCTCTACCAAACCCACAGAATCTCCATCGAGGGGAGGCTAGCGGGCCACTCGGGTCGGTCTCCGAAACGACCTAGGCATCTGCTGGGTTGCAGGTTAAGGAGCAGTGGAATATCACAAGAGGGCTATGCTGACCCCGTCACGAATGACGGACCCGGATTTCACTCGATCATACCCATTAGCGAGCTCACCAAGCGCATCACTCGAGCCCGAGCGATCGAGGCAAGCGACGTTAGCTCAGCCCCTCTAGTTGTGAGAAACCAAGGATGGGGTAACGCACAAAACTCAAACCGACCCCTACCAAGCCCAACAGGGCCCAGGGGCTCAAGACACTCAAAAACACCTTGGTTGCTCCTGGGTCCATGACTCCGACTCGCCCAAATCCCTCGGCGTGCCCGACGCCTAGATCCGCAAGTCCGTCTCGGTGCGCCCGACGCCAGGATCCACGAGCTTCGTCTCGTCCGATCCCTAAACTAACTGCCTCGGCTGCACGGGCTGCACCGACGCCAGGATCCGTGAGCACCGACTCGCCCGATCCCTAAACTAACTGCCTCGGCTGCGTGGGCTACACCGACGCCAGGATCCACGAGCTCCGTCTCGCCTGATCCCTAAACTAAACTGCCTCGGCTGCGTGGGCTACACCGACACCAGGATCAACAAGCTCTGCCTCGGCTACGAGCACGACACCTTGGTTGATGACTCTGTCTCGACTAAAATGCACACACACACACACGCCCGCTGACAAAACAAAACTTCCCCCGCTGGCAACACGAAAAAACCCCACACACGATTCCACCCGAATCGCCCGGGGGCTCGGGGGCTACGCGTGGGTGCGCTTGCGCGCACCCGCCGTCAAGACAAAAATCCCCCAGACGATTCTACCCGAATCGCCCGAGGGCTCGGGGGCTCCTGTTGGGTTCATAAACCCGGGGTCCCTCATAGACCGACTTTCCAACAAAAGGCTCGGCCCAGAAGACAACATTGCGAACGATGCACAACTCCTGGGCCGGCCCAAATACCTAGACGATAGGCCAGAAGGGCGATCCAATCTCTGACCGGAAGGCCAGGCCAAGGAGGAACGGCGCTCGCTTTCGACTCCGGCCCACCTCTCCAACCGGAGTGCTCGCTTCGGTCTCCAGCCCGCCTCCGGACGGCCTCTCCGACCGAAAGGCCTAGCCAAAACACCACTTTCGACTCTGACCCGCTTCTCCGACCGGGAATGCGCCGAACCCCCTGCTTACAGCTCCTCTCCGACTGGCGCAATTAGAGCCGACTGGGACCAACCGACCGGGGACGCCCGCTCGGTAAGGACCAGGAAACGGATGGAGGAAGTAAGGCAGGGCACTCAAGTCAACCGCAATACCAAGGACCATACCCTGCGCACCTGCAGGACAGTACCATGTGACCTCCCTGGCATGATAGAACCCAAGCAGTGTTGTAGGCGCCGACTTTTCTCCTACAGTGTTGTGGGCGCCGGCATTTACCGTGCCAGGCGAACATGGTAAAACCCCTTGCATGCCTCTAGGTATCAACAGTGAGGCAGACACCAACATCTGCCATACCAGAAGAAGACGACGCAACCTCCCACGTGCATCTGACATTAAACAGTATTGTGGGCACCTACCATCATCTGGTACCCGCCGGCGTGGGTAGCAAGACTTAGCAGCATACGTACTCTCTCCCTCTCACTTGTAAAGCCATCCCCTTCATCTATAAAAAAGGATGCGCTCTCTCCCAACAAGGAGATCGATCAGTTCACTTACGTTGATTCACCCTCTGTAACTTTAGACACTCTAAAGTTATACCGAGCACACGTTCGAACACTTAGCACATAGCGGGGCTCCCGTCACTCTCGGCCCTTCAGACCAGAGTTTGACCGGACCTCTTGTACCCCCCATCTTTCTCCCTTCTGTTTGTAACCCCACAGCAAACTTCAAGCACCTGGGCTCAGGAATAAAGTCACCGACCGACTCAAACTGGACGTAGGGCACGTTGCCTGAACCAGTACAAACCCTGTGTCATTAAGTGCTAGGCTACCTCCGATCACAACGTACAACAAAACTATAAATATTTACGTGTTGGTCACTTTCTGCACCGACACTAGGAGATTATGCAATGACAACCTCATTCATGGGAGAGTTGACGATTGAACATCAAGGAGTCGATAGATAGGGTAACACAACCTCGATCTTCGAACAAAAAATAATAACAATATCATCTCCTTGGAGAACCACAACACAACCAAGCATGACACATCCTAGCTGGTGATGGCACCCTCGATGTGTAGCGCCCATGGCGACAGTCACGGTGCCACGCATCAGGGTGCAAGATGATCACTTGTTCAATAGTGCTCATGGTTGACGGGCCTAACAACGTGGATTGGAAGATGCCTTAAGATACCTCCCCATGCTGCTTGATGATGATACATAGGGAGGATCATCTAGATTGGTCCCAACAAAACTATAGGATGCTGCCCTCGATAGAGAATAATCTAGCTGAGACCATATAATCTAGCTAAGACCCTCCTTAGGGGGTGGGGGGAGGGGAGTAGCAGCAACAACGGAAGTCTCAGCTATGGAATAAAACCCTAAACTCGTGATACCATGAAAGCATAGTAGATTGATTGGATATATGCGTGGGGTTAGATTGATCGAGGCTCTCAGACGCTATATATAGAGTTTAGAGACTAAGAGTTAATTAGAGCTCACTGGATACATTTTTTCCACAATGAAAAAAAGTTTTGGCCTCTACAACTGCACACCCCAAATATGTATATTTTCCTCACCGGATACATATAGCAATATCTAACTACAATCATATAAACTACCAAATCTATTCATTCAGTGACTCATTGCAGAAGCGTATTTCGGTAGGAACTTGTTCTAGTTAAGCTCAGAGCAAAAGCTAGATACCAACCACTGTTTAATTCATGGCTAGAAGCCCTTGTGTAATTGCGTTAATTTTTTGGTTTCCTTTTTTGTTTCTTAATTGTATCCAGTGGAACAACTGTCTTTTAATTTCAATAAAAATCCAGTAGGGGGAACCCCACCTGTTTCATTAAAAAAAACACCGGCCAAACCCGACCGATCCCATACCTTGCTGTGGGGAAATGTTGATACTGAACAGGTTAAAAAAACTCGGCTGAGTCTGAGCCTTTCCTTGTGGCTCAAAGTCGCTTTAGAAAAAGCCATCCATCAATTTAAATTGACCAATTGTTGTCCGTGAAAACAATTGAATGGTCAGGTACCCTGACGATCCATACGACAGAGTATGGATACCTATAATTGACGCCACCGACTGGACCGTGATATCCACGACGGAAACGGTGCAGAACGAATACAATGGCCTCTTCGAGGCGCCGTCTAAGGTGATGCAGACGGCGATCACACCGCGTGACGCTGCCAACAGCATCAACTACCACTGGGACTCTAAGCCGCAGTCCAAGGGCCCGTCGCTTGGGTACATACCGGTCTTCCACTTCGCCGATGTGCTGCAGGGCGGCGGCGTTCGCCAGTTCAACATCAACATCAACAACGACAAGCCGTGGTTTCATGATTACACGCCAAAGCACCTCTACAGTGGCTACGTCTATGGTACCAGCCCTTATAGCGACCAGACCCGGTATAACGTCTCCATCGTCAAGACAGCCACCTCAACGCTGCCGCCTATCATCAACGCCGCCGAGGTTTTCACCGTCATCTCCACCACCGACGTTGGCACGGACTCGGAGGACGGTATGTGCCATTCGTGCATGAGTCCATATATATAGACGCACTGACACTTACCATACCGGATGAACTGAAACTCAACTTGAGTACAATACGATCAACAGTCTCTGCTATGATGGCCATCAAGGCGAAGTATCAGGTGAAGAAAAACTGGATGGGAGACCCGTGCGTTGCGGAGACTTTTAGGTGGGATGGTCTGACGTGCAGCTATGCCATTTCCAGTCCTCCAAAAATTACTGGCGTGTAAGTGGTTCTGTCACATGTCATCTACGCAGAACACTACTTTGCTTTTACTGCGCATGGGTAATAGTAGCTGTCGATCGTGTTTAAACCGCGTCCAATCTTATAATTTTGCAGAAACATGTCGTTCAGTGGTCTGAACGGTGACATATCATCTGCTTTCGCAAATCTCAAGGACGTCCAATCCTTGTACGTGTGGAGTTCTAGTTCTTGATCTGCTAATTTCAACCTCGTAGTCATAATAATATCTGATACATATCTTTGCAGGGATTTGTCGCACAACAACCTGACGGGCTCAATTCCTAGCGCCCTGTCACAATTACCGTCACTGACAACTCTGTAAGTCTGCTAACTCGACAAATTCTGCACGTTCCAACTTCATTAGTTTCCTGAGATTTTAATTTCTTTTATGAACCAATATATGCATTCATCAGCATCACGTTGGCTCACATAAATGTTACACCTTTCAGAGATTTGACGGGGAATCAGCTCAGCGGATCAATCCCCCCTGGACTTCTCAAAAAAATCCAAGACGGCTCCTTAAATCTAATGTCCATTCACGGATCCTCTTTAATTTTGTTCTAGCAGACATGCATGATACCGCCTTAATTTCCTGGCTGACAGCATCTTGACTTTCTCTCATCTGTGTGTAGTTATGCCGATAATCCAAACCTTTGCACCAACGGGGATTCATGTCAGACGGAGAAAGGAAAGAGCAAGGTAGCCATCTACGTCGCTGTTCCTATGGCTCTGGTTGTGGTGGCACTGACAGTACTGCTATGTTGTTTGCTGCTGCGGCGAAATAAGCGAGGTAAGTTTATAAAACATCGACTGACCGCGCTCTAGCTAGCCATGTCCTCTTTGCCATCGGCCATCCTGAACGAGCTAGGACCACGGATCTGCCGGTGCATTCAGGGTCAGTGGACGTCTCTGTGAAGCCCCGGGACAAGACTTCGACGAGCCTTGCTCTAATTGTTGCAGGCGACGAACACAGACGCAGCTCGCTGCGGCTTGAGAACCGCCGGTTCACATACGAGGACCTAGAGATGATCACCAACAACTTCCAGCGTGTAATTGGCCGGGGCGGCTTTGGATACGTCTACGAGGGCTTCTTGGAGGATGGCACTCAGGTGGCGGTCAAGATGAGGTCTCAGTCGTCCAATCAGGGTGCCAAGGAGTTCCTCACGGAGGTAGCCGGCCATCTCTTTCAGACGCATGCATGCAATTCGTATTTCCAGAGACATGTTCAATTCATCCGGGAATTTCTGGCTCCTTGGAAATTGACTAGTCGTCATCATCTCTGGCCACCTCTCCAGGCACAGATCTTGACACGGATCCATCACAAGAATCTCGTGTCCATGATCGGTTACTGCAAAGATGGGGTGTACATGGCGCTCGTCTACGAGTACATGTCAGAAGGATCCCTGCAAGAGCACATTGCAGGTACGTAGCATATTGTTTAGCAGTTTAGAACTTCCTTCGGTTTGCACAGTGAGAGGATCAACTTCTCTCCTTCCTTCCTAGTCTGGGACCTGGAAAACATTATGACCAATGACCTCGAGGGAAGGCTCCCTTTCCCCCCAGCACCTTTGTTGATCTGAATTTCGCATGCTATCATTCTTCTGTCTGTAGGAAAACACTTAACTTGGGGGCAGAGACTTCGAATAGCACTGGAATCAGCGCAGGGTACACAATTCTATAAATTTCATGTACAATAAGTCATATTTGTTGTTAAAAGTTTGATTATTTGTGCTAGAAGTGTGAGTGATGACATGTAATGTAGGGCTAGAGTATCTGCACAAGGGCTGCAACCCGCCTCTCATTCACAGGGACGTGAAGACAACCAACATCCTACTGAATGCGAAACTGGAGGCCAAGGTTGCTGATTTTGGCTTATCAAAGGCTTTGGATCGTGACACCTACACTCATGCGTCCACAAACAGACTTGTTGGCACACCAGGATACGTCGATCCAGAGTACGTCCATGCCTCCATGATCATGAAATTATGCTTCTTTTATCCATCAGTAACTCCGAAGTTTAGGGGTGGAAATGGAACAGACACTGATAGAAAATATATTTTTTGCCAGATACAAATACAAATTTGAATATTATTGAATACAAATAGAAAACGGGTAGTTTAAATTCGAACCCGTATTCAAATATCTACATAATTTAGTTGATATCGACTATCTATTTGTTTTATCGATAGTTTTGGGAAAAAAATATTATTGTGCAAGTAGAGATTAAAGTGAATAACATACCATCAGATTTATCTCAAAAAAAAATGCCATAAGATTCAAATCTATAAATTAAAGTGTAAAAAAGAAATGCATCCAAGAAATAAAATAATTTACAACAACATATATGCAAGGAATATTGAGTTTAATATCATTAGTCATAGAGATGACCTAATGGATAACCATTAATAATATTGAAGCTAATATTATCGGTCATAAAGATACTTTTAAAATATTTCATTCACTAAGTTCTTATTCATCATGGATACGGATAACTGTTGGATATTCTATGTTTTTTTTCCGAAAGATCCGTCACTGGCTTTCATTGATAAGGGAAGAGCATAATATTTACAAGGTTTGGCACAAGGATCGCCCATTTTGCATGGTTTTCACATCCTAGTGAGTGTCATGCCACCCCTACGTTTTACAGTTGTATCTTACATAGGATTTATAGCATCTACAAGAGGCTGCTCCAGTGGAGGCAGCACTCCTTCTAGTCCTCTATTTCCGGCCCGTATCCATGTCCTTGCTTCCTCCTGTATAGCTCTGAAGACGTGCTCCGGCGTTCTCGAGGATCTGTGAAAAACCCGATTGTTCCTCTCCCTTCATAGCTCCCAGGTTGTCAGCATGATCATCGAGCGTACCCCGTCTCTTGCATCTCTTGTCCCATTGTTGCCCATGTCAGCGTACCATTGCCCAAGATCTTCCATCGGTGTCCAGTGTGTCGGCCTTAGAGCAGCCGCTGAGATCCAGGAGCCCACCTTGTCCCAGACATTCCTCGAGTAGCCGCATTCCTGAAAAAGATGTGAGACCGTTTCCAGGTTCCTTACACAGAGTTGACAAAAGTAGTCATTTGGCCATTGCCTAAGCATTAGCCTTGCAGCTATCCAAATGCGGTTCTGCAGCATCAGCCAAGTGAAGAAGCGGCATTTTGGCGGCGCCTTTGTTTTCCATGTGATTTCAGCTGTCATGGATGAGGCCATTCCACGGAATTGTATTCTATATGCCGATCTTGCAGTGTATTGGCCATCCGCTGTGTGGAGCCAGGTGATCCTATCCTCATCTGTCGGCTGGACAATGATTCCTTGTAAGCAAGTCCACAGTGATATAAATTCCTCAACCACCCGCTCTGTCATGCTATAGTCGACATCTCTGATCAACTTATCATCATCCAGGGCATCACAAACTGTTCTGTTATTCCTCTTGCTATGTCTGAACAAGGCCAGGTATAAGGTTGCAAGTGCTTGACCATCTAACCAGCGAGAGAACTAGAACTTAACCTTGTTCCCATTTCCTAAGACCACACTTGTAGCAGCATTGAAGAGTGCAATGTCACTATTGTCAACCGGTAGCTCCATTCCTTTTCAGGGTCTGGCTGTGTCATCCCATGAGAACCAGAGCCACTGAAGCCGCAGTGCACGATTGAACTTCTCAAGTTCGATGATGCCTAGGCCACCGTTGCCTGTTGGAGTACATATTTTGTTCCATGCAACCTTGCATTTCCCTCCAGTAAGCTCCTTGTCGCCAGCCCACAAGAAGCTTCTACGTAGTTTGTCCAGTTCTTTCAAGAAGTTTTTGGGTACCTTCACAACCGTCAGCAGGTATACTGGGAGGGAGCTAAGCACAGAGCGCACCAACTCCCTGCGGCCAGCAACATTCAGCAGGCGCCCTTGCCAGCCAGCCACCCTCCCTTTAGCTCTATCTTGGATGTACTGCAGGTGCACCATTCTTAACCTTCCAAGCGTGAGAGGTAGTCCTAAGTATTGCATTGGAAGAATCTTGTACCATAGCTCTCTCCCAATCAGGACACAAACACATGGCTACTCCCTTGACGGACTGACCCGATAAAAGGTAGGACATGATCCCTGCCGACACCGCTCTACAATGCCCCCTTACACATAACACTCTACTGATTAACATAACACAGTCTTGCCTTGCCTAGGCTCTAGTGCATACCCCTTCAGGCTCCACCATCCTCCATGGCCTCAGCTCCCTCAACTGCCGCCAACTATGCTACTGCGGTAATCACCGGCCCGCTGTCCAGCGAAGTAAGCTTCCGCACTGCTGCAATCTATTGTGGGGATAGCGGTGCGGCAAAGCGCTTGGCAAAGGCTGCCAACGCCTAATCCCCAATCGGCTCATTTGGCCCCACTGTCTCGAATGCCTTGATCAGTCTGTGAGTTGCACGCTTGTGCACCGACATAGAGCAGCCTTTTGCCAGCTGCCTGGTGCTCCTCCTCAGGCCCCCACTGCAGTCTTCAGCACCTTCGTCTGGTCAGCAGCCTTGCTCTTCTGCTTTGGTGCAGCCGGCATCTCTAGGACAGGCTGCTGGCAAGGGACAAACATGCTCTCGACAATGGCATTCCTACGGTCCTCCAGTATGAGCTCCGCAGCCTGCTCGGTGATGCCAGTGGTGATCACCTAGCCCTCAATCTCTTGCTGCACCCCAGCCCCCAGGTCTGAAGTGGATCACATTGCCATATCCTAGGGCAGCCGCCTTGTTCAGCTCCTTAAGCTTGTCCCAGTTGGCTTTGGAGTTGGCCACATACACCGGAGATCGCTGCTCCTCCAGCAATGGGCTTCTAGGCAGGGAGAAAGACAGCGACCTGGTCATCGCATCCTCACACACCACCAACGCCTCCCCGATCATCGGGTCGTAGTCACCAAGGGGGTGGGTGAGGGCAGACCAGATGTCACCAATGCACGTCTCCTTGTAGAAGTCCAGCATTGGGTCTGGGTGCCTTGGTGGTGGGGGGGGGCGCTCCTACCGCCCTGGGAAGTGTCCCCATGAGCAGGGCAGAGCCGAGGTCCCCTTGCCGAAGTCCATCTCCGCATCAGCCACCATGGCCACCTCCCCATACTGAGACTTGGCCATAGGGGAGCGTGATCTGTGGTGCTCCCAATCGGCATCGTCTCGCCATAGCGGATCACGCATGCGCGGGGAGTTGTGTCTGTCACGCACCAGTTGCCTGCCATGACCGCCTCCTTCTAATGCCTCATCGCCCACATCAGCAATCCATTGCCTGGCCAGTGGTGGGGAGCGGGTGCGCTGTCTACTACCATCCCCATTGCTGGTGGAGTCTCCAGCATGGCACAGCAGGTTGAGTGCCTGCCTGCCCCGGTCAAGGAAGCCCCAAGGGTGGCACCGTTGGCCATCACCATCTCCGTTGTCGCCATCATGTCCTCTGGCAGGTGCGCCCCTAGGAGGTGGGCGGCAAGCATCTGCCCTTGGCCTCATGCGGAGGCCGTCTAGCATGCCAGGAGTCCAGTCATCAAAGTTGTAGATCCTGGGGTACTCATCCGACTCAGAAGAGACAGAGGAGGGAGCCCCACTCTGCCTCGAGCTAGGGGTACGGGTCCTAGGGGGGCTCCAGTCTTCTACCAAGTTGAGGTGGATGAGCAGGTTGTGGCTCATGCCACGCGGAGGTGGAGCCACTTCCCTAGGCCACGCCCCCTGTCTCGGCCACCGGTGGCGCCTGGCCCGCATCGTGCTCGAAGAAAGTCACCGTCTTGGCGCGCGGCAGCAGGTCTGGGAACCACATCCAGGCCCAACAGTATAGCGTGTCCGAATCCTGCTGGCGGAACGTGGCACGGTCAATCTTGTCGAAGAGGCAGACCTCGCCCAGCATCTCCCCGAGTGCCGCGAGGTTCCAGGCGTGCCTAGGCAGGCTCTCGATGGCCATCCTGACGTGGTACCGCCAGGTGACCTCCCCGCCATGAGCATGCTCATGCCACGGAATGATACTGAAGAGAACGCCCTTCACCCGCACAACACCAACCTGGAGTGCCAGGGTCCTCTGGTGAGCCTCCTCGAAAACGATCATGAAGTCCTCCGGGCGGTGGCGCGTCGTGCGCATCTCGTTCGGCGGCATGCGAACGCAGCCGGCCACGACTTTGCTCACGTCACCAATGTTGATGTCGACATGTGGCAGCCTGGCCTTCACCACCAGGAGCACAGCTTTGGTGCGGAGCCTGGTGGCCTCCGCCGTCATGTCCAGCAAAGTAATCACTGCCGCACTGCCCGAAGCAGGGCGGTTCTCTGGCATCCCCGGGTACCAGGCATCAGCTCCTCCTTCGCCGGGGTTGGTGGCTCCTTGACAATTTCCTGTTCGCGCCCCCTCACCTCCTCCGGCTCGCTTTCCCCCTGCGTCAGCGGAGGGAAGACCAGACGGCTCTGGATGCTAGGCGCTACTTGCTCAGGGAAGAGAAGGCGGGGATGGATGGAGGATCTAGGGGCCTTTAGTCTGGATTGGATCAGGGGGCAATGGAAACCCGCCTGCTTTGCAGGGCAGTGACGGGCAAGGTGGCCGCTGCGGCAACAAGCCAGACAGCGGAGAGGGTCTCGACAATATGCAAGTCTATGGTCTTGTCCAAGGCATCGGAAGCACCTGCCGGCGAAGGAGGTTTTATAGCCCGCCGGCGGGCCGGACTTCCCCGCCACGAGCAGCGGCCTCCATTGGGGCTTCACTCTGCTATGCAGTCGGCTCTGTTGGGCATTAACCCGAGCAGGTGATGCGTGCGAGCGCACAGCGTCGCAGTAACTCCGTTTCCCCCTCGGCGCACCCCGAATTGGATCGTTCGACGCCTCGGGACGGTAAAGCTCAGACGCAGCAACACAATTTTGTGAAAGTTTCTCGATTACCTCGCACTTGCCGTGGCCATCCATGCGCGCCTCCGTCGCCGGTGCAGCAGCAGAGGGGTTAATGTGCCTGGCATCGCCGCAGCGCGTTGCGTCGCCTACGGTGTCCAACCAGGCTCCCTTCGCGCGCGCCAGCTGTGCCCTCCGGTCCGAGGCACGCATCGATGTTGATGCCGGCTGAGGGCCATTGATGATGTGGTCCGCAGCGTCGCACACCGCGCCAGCAGAGTTCAGGGCAGGGCCATGAAGATTGCTAGATTCAGTGCACTCTCCACCCCCTCCCGATCCACCAGCAGCCATAGCCTGCCGGCTATTGAGGTAGCCTTGCCGCATGGATGATTCCGGCGCCTCCAGGTAGGCCGGATGGGCTGCTTGAAGAGTGCCAATGGGGACTAGATGGTTAGCCACAGCAGTGCCACCGGCGCCGGCCAAGTCGAGGTGGGCGGCGGTAGTAACTGCGCCTGCACCCCCTGCATCTCCTCTTAGCCCTTCTGTATCGACGCGTAGCTCTCCAGCAACCGAGATTTGCCACGCGCCCGTCTGTACAGCTTCTGAGCCCGCCGGATCTGGATCTTGGACCTTGCCCGTCGACAACTGGCCAAAGACGCCATCCTCGTCTTCAATGGATCCCCAGTCGAGGAGCTCCGGACCTGCATCTTCTCCCGTACCTTCCCCTGCTGGCAGCTTCTTGGGAGCCAGCGGGATGGGGCCTTCCTCCTCCGGTCTGCGGTCGTGGCCGCCAGCGGCGTGGGCGCCCGCTGGTCGGAGCGCGTCTCCCTCAGGCACCCTCATCTCTTGCAGTCGGTGACAGTAGAAGATTGGTGGATGCTGCAGAGAAGCTCACCGGGTGGTTCAGGGAGGTGGCGAGGCAGTACGCGGCACCAGATCGAATTGCTAGCTGCAGAAGGGTGTCGGAGTTTCCAGAGCTAGTAGCTCCATGGCGCGGCGGTGGGGCTTGATGCGGAGTTCTGAAGAATCACGGACGGCGGCGACAATGCCCGTGTAGTATAGTTGGGGAACAAAGGCCCCGGCCGACCCGAGATCCGTCGAAACTCATGTTTTTTTTTCAAATACAGATGTACACTTGGACAGAGAAAAATAATAAAAACAGATTTAGATACATCCATATCCATTATATTCAAAAGGGCTAGGCCAGCAATAGGGTTTGCTTTTATGAACGACGAGACTAGTATAGTACAATTGACACCACATGGATGGACGTGCAGGTACCAGGCAACAATGCAGCCAACCACTAAGAGCGATGTGTACAGTTTCGGCGTGGTGCTGCTAGAACTGGTTACAGGGAGGCTTCCTATCTTGCACAGCCCTCAGCCCACCAGCGTCATCCAGTGGACACGGCAGCACCTGGCACGCGGCGACATCGAGGGCGTGGTGGACGCGTCCATGGGAGGCGACCATGATGTCAACAGCGTGTGGAAAGCCACGGAGATCGCGCTCCAGTGCACCGAGCAGGCGTCGGCGCAGCGCCCCACCATGACCGACGTGGTGGCGCAGCTCCTGGAGTGCCTCGACCTCGAGAAGGGGCGCACCGGGGGCGACGCCAACAAAAGCTTCTTCTCCAACGGAGACAGCGGCGACACGACCTTGGGTTACAATGCGCACGTTGCTAACCAATCCACTGACATGAGCCACAGCAGTGCATTGGCTACAGGTCCTGACACGAGGTAAAGACTAGTTGCCTGTTTCACCAAGGCACATGGAAATGTTCAGGCATTTTTTATGAAGAACTTTTCAGTCCAATGTATTATGAAATAAGAAAATCCCTGCAACCACACACACACATATATATATATATATATATATATATATAGACACACACACACACCAAGCTGGTACATGTATAGCCATTACATATGAAATGGACCAAAAAGAAAAGAAACGAGGAAGACCAATTGATATATGCACGAAACGCATATGCCAAAGCATGCGGAAATGTTCAGACGGTTGGAGTGTCTTCAATTTACAATTTTTCATTGTAAGACCATGTAATCGATGTATTTGTCTTGGATTTGCTTTTCACGGTGAGACACTTCCCCTTTTGTTCTTTAGTGATAAGTATCCTGTTGTTCGCTGGATCTAGATCTCTTTGTTGGAATTAGCTGATCCAAATGGTTTTTGGCAAAATCCATGAAACCAGGGGAGGAGCTTTCAAATGTCAAGGTACAGTGCTCACCGTACCGTTCCTAGCAACTCCCTTTTTGTTATCATGAAAGCTTCCATATATAAATGGCCTATTTGACAGAGTTCTAACTTTGAAAGCAGTTCTAGAGCATCAGCTCCACCATAGAGCAGTTGTACGGTGGAGTTGGGATTTCATTAATGTGTTTGGTAGAGCTCAAGCTCCAACGTTTCTCACCCTATCTCACTGCCACCCTGGGCCCGTGCGTCGATCTCTTCATTCCCTTCCACCAGTTTGGAGCATAGCGGGAGGGGCTAGGCCAGACGCGCCCGCGCCAATGACGGTGAGGCAGAGGCTAGGCAGCATCTGGGGACGTCAGGGCGGGGAGGGAGGGCAGCAGCCTCATGGTGGTGGAGCTGGGCTCGCACAGCGGCATGTCATTCCCGCACCGGGGCTATCTGCTCAGCTTACGAGTGTTTTGAAGCTCAGCAATCTGGTTGTTGAAGCCGCATAAAAACGCATGAAAAAATAAAAATGAAGCAAATAAAAAACACACGTGTTCCGGTCAGAGCTAGCACTCGAAAACAGTTGGGACCAAAGCTCATTCTGAAAGCACGTGCATGTTTGCTGGGAGAGGTAAAAACAAAGAAACTAGTCTCGCTAGGCCTTGTGACACATGGTGGGGTACACATCATAAAACATCGACACATCTTATGCTCATGTGGGGTTTTATACTTGAGGTGTTACTGTGTTAGAGAATATTAGTAGAGATAGAACAGGTGGGGAAAATAAAACTACAACATCTGGATTGATACAAAGAATGGAGTCATTTGAATTTGTGTTCATATTATCAATGTTGGACCAGTGGTGCTTTGTCTTGGATACATCATCTGTGTTTGTGGGGAGTGTGCGCGACATCAATGGTCACGCACGTCGTAGCTCTGTTCAAGAGTCTGTATTGCAAGAGCGTCTCCCCTTTGCGTAGTTCCTGCACGAGTTCTTGGGTCTTTTAGTTGGGTGCGGTAATCCTTGGATTCCCGCTTGCTTTATACTTTAACAACTCTTCTTCCTCTTAAGAAATATGTACCTCGTGGTATGGCCGAGAAAAAAATTGTGTTCATATTATATCTTATGATTAGAGTATTTGGGGTGACTTAAGAACCGTCACAATGTTTGCAAAAGAAAAATCAGAATATTGTTGGTCCAGTAGGATGGATTGGTTCTGTGATGAGAAATATGAATGCCATGAGGAAAAATGGTTGGGATGATCTTTTTGAAGAGGTAAAAAGCTTTTTTTTTGTCCAAACGAAGATAGACATTCCTATGATACCAGTTAGAGGTTGTTCGAATTTTTGTGGTGCCAAATTAGTGACACACTACCAACATTTTCATCATGGGATTTTCATTGTTGTCATTGATTAGGTTCTTTGTGAGTTAAACAATCAATTTCCAGAAAGATCAACTGAACTCTTGAGATGTGTTGCTCGTCTTGATCCGACAAATTGATTTACCAGCTTTGAGATACAGATAATTTGTTGAGCTTGCTAAGATTTATAAAGATGACTTTATTGATTATGATGGTGTAATTGTGAAGACATATTTGATCATTTAGTTATCGTAAGCTCTCTATTAGATACCTTTCTATTATTAATGATGTATTGTTTGTTTGAGCACTTTCAATTAAGCGTTATTTGTTATATATATTAGTTTTTGTCTGCCTGGCTAGTTCTATGTCTCTCTTCTCATTAGTTTACTAATGTCTAATGGACTATAGAACCTGGGGTTTTGTATATCTGGGCTTGAGCTCCTCCTCCGCTTGAACCCTCAGCCGTCGCACCTCGTGCCCTATCCCTAGGGACGGCACGTCACGCCGGAGCTTGTGAGGATCTACCGTGACGTGCGCAGCTTCGTCGACGGCGCGCGTAACTGCTACACGCTCTGGTCCCTCGCGGTGGGGCTCAAGTACCTCCTCCGCGCCAGCTTCATGTACGGCAACTACGACGGCCTCAACCGGCCGCCTGTCTTTGACCTCTACATAGGCGTCAACCTGTGGAAGACGGTGAACGTGTCGGACCCGCCGGACGCCCGAGTCGTTGCGGAGGCCATCGTTGTCGTGCCGGACGACTTTGTCCAGGTTTGCCTGGTGAACACCGGCTCCGGGACGCCGTTCATCTCCGGGCTGGAGCTGAGGCCTCTCAAGAGCTCCATCTACCCGCAAGTGAACCTGACACAGGGACTGGTCCTGCTAGTCAGGCGCAACTTCGGCCCGACTGATAGTACAGACATTGTCAGGTGAGCATATTACACAACTTCGGTCACTTCTCCCGGAGATTTATATGCTAGAGTATTTATTATTAAGCAAGGGGCTTAATTCTTGCTACATCCTCTTCTTAAAGTATGTTGAGTTCCGAGGATATAATAGGATTTTTTTTCCGTGGTATGGAGTAGTTGTCATTAACCTCATAATCCCTAGTGGAACACCTGCTAAGAATTGAGTCATCAAGGTTCTAGATCCACTAGAAGTATCATTCTATACTCATGGGATTGGCGAGTTTCAAACCAAGCGTGAAGCTAGGCTTCCCAACAAAAACCCAATCAGGAAGGTCTCCTACACCGGACAGTCTAAGTACTGGCAAACACCAAGAGTATTAAATATTCGATCTTTACTTGTTCAAACTCCAAGCGAATAGCACAAAGATGCACACTAAGTTCACTCACAAACACTCCTCTTGACTTGAAATGTCCTCAAACCCTTCACTAAGCCTTTTAATATGTGTGTAACTGTCTGTGCACAAAGAGCTCAAACCAGCCAAAGAACATAGATAAGCCGGATATATAGAGCTCCATGGTGAGATCCTAGACGCTGGAAAAAGCCTTGCTAAAAAATCATTATCAGATGATAATTGTGTCTCACTAAGGGACATCGAATCATCTGGGTGGCTCCGCTCTTCCAATTCTTCAAAAATCACTACCAAAGATGCTTGGATATTCTACACCGGATGATAAGTCGTCACCACTGAGGTACACTAACGGATCATAAGATGCACACTAAAGAGCTATTGGACCCATGAAAGTGCAATAGAATCATACTGTGCACTCTAGTGATGAGCATGTCCAAATTGATAAAGGCCTACACAGTATCACCGGATTATCCACCTGTCCACACAAGATCCATTGATGTATCATCCAGTGGATGACACTGACTAACACATAGTATTGCAGCAGCAGATCCTGTAGCCTGGATTAACGGATCCGATGACCTTCTAACCTGAAATCTGGCTCTGTTTAAAGTTCGATCTCATCTAATTCAACTTCTTTGAAATCCTTGATTTCTTTATCTATTGGAGCCACTCATGATTGAACTTCCTAGGAGTTTCTCACATATGTGCATCAAAGTGTTCTTGACTCTAACTTTAATGAAGTTACTACTCTTAATAGAGTATGGCCAAAGATAACCAAAAGCCATAACGCTATTAAGCCTCAGTACTCCCAACACCAAGTGAAACTACCTTGCCCTTAGCCTTCACAAATAACCTTCATTGCCGAATCTAATCTCTGGGAGCCACGATAACCATGTGGCCTCAATGTGACTAAACTTTTCTCATCAATCTTGTAAAACAAAGTTAGCCACATACCCCTGCGCTTGTCAATCATTGAAACCCAAAATGGGGACCTCGATGCATTCAATCTCATTGTAGATGTTGTGACTTGAGTAGAACCAATGAGTAGCTCATGCATACGGTCGTTCTTTTCATCTCACCAAGTAGCCAAGGTCGAGGTCAACGTGGTCAGGCCATGGAGGAAGGCATGGGTTCGAAGCATCAACAGAAACACACGAGTACACATAATCACTAGCTTCTAGCCGACGATCGACATAGGATGATGAGCTGATCAAACGGTGAAGGTAGACGGGGTTGCTCACACATGCCATCATTTAGCAGCCACATTGGAGACAATGTCCTCAGGTGGCAGCAATATGCACATAATCCAACCTGTAGCCAACGTAACGAGGACTAGAAGCATGGGTGGCGTCAGCCTTGATAGGCAATGACCATGAAGATAGCTTGACCACTAGTAGTGTTATTGCTTCCTAGGTGTCGGGTTCATAAACCCGGGGTCCTTCATGGACCGGCTTTCCAACAAAAGGATCGGCCCAGAAGGCAACGTTGGGAATGACGCGCAACTCCTGGGCCGGCCCAAATACCTAGACGATAGGCTAGAAGGGCGATCCAATCTCCGATCGGAAGGCCTGGCCGAGGAGAAACGACGCCCGCTTCCGACTCCGGCCCACCTCTCCGACTAGAGCGCTCGCTTCGGTCTCTAGCCCGCCTCCGGACGGCCTCTCCAACCGAAAGGTCTAGCCAAAACACCACTTCCAACTCCGACCCGCTTCTCCGACCGGAAATACGCCGAACCCCTGCTTACAGCTCCTCTTCGACTGGCGCAATCAGAGCCGACTGGGACCAACTGACCGGGGACGCCCGCTCGGTAAGGACCAGGAAACGGACGGAGAAAGTAAGGCAGGGCACTCAAGTCAACCACAATACCAAGGACCGTACCCTGTACACCTGCAGGACAGTACCCTGCGACCTCCCTGGCATGATAGAACCCAAGCAGTGTTGTAGGCACTGACTTTTCTTCTATAGTGTTGTGGGCACCATCAACTCCCATACCAGACAAACACGGTAAGGCTCCCCCCACGTGCCTCTAGGCATCAACAGTGTTGTGGGCGCCGGCATTTACCGTGCCAGGCGAATATGGTAAAACCCCTTATATGCCTTTAGGTATCAACAGTGAGGCAGGCACCGACATTTGTCATTCCAGAAGACGACGACGCAACCTCCCATGTGCATCTGACATTAAACAGTATTGTGGGCGCCTACCATCATCTAGTACCCGCTGGCGTGGGCAGCAAGACTTAGCAGCATACGCACTCTGACCCTCTCACTTGTAAAGCCATCCCCTTCATCTATAAAAGGGGATGTGCTCTCTCCCAACAAGGAGATCGATCAGTTCACTTACGTTGATTCACCCTCTATAACTTTAGATACTCTAAAGTTATACCGAGCACACGTTCGAACACTTAGCACATAGCGGGGCTTCCATCACCCTCGGCCCTTCAGACTAGAGTCCGACCAGACCTCTTGTACCCTCCATCTTTCTCCCTTCTGTTTGTAACCCACAACAAACTTCGAGCACCTAGGCTCAGGAATAAAGTCACCGACCGACTCAAACTGGATGTAGGGCACGTTGCCTGAACCAGTATAAACCCCGTGTCATTGAGTGCTAGGCCACCTCCGATCACAACGTATAGCAAAACTACAAATATTTACATGTTGGTCACTTTCTGCACCGACAGTTGGCGCCATCCGTGGGGAAGACGCTGTATGTTCGACACTTTTGGTCATCGGATGGCCCACTTTTCCGCCACCTTCGCCATGGCGGGCTCAAGCGATACGACTCGCTTCGGCTCACTGGAGTTTTCTTCACTCCCACCTGTTAGGATGTGGGTTCCACCCATCTTCGAGCCATCCCAGGCCTTCCTCTTTGGAAGCCCGGACTTCGTCACCGACCGGCTCGGCGTACTACACCTCCGCGAGGAGGCACTCGTTCCGGCGCCTGTCGGAGGGGCGCCCCCCGTTGGCTCCGGGACACCCAACGACTTCAACGACGAGGCGCCTGCGCTTCATTCTGAGCAAACGCTCTGCTCAAACCCCGCTGTGAGTAATATACATGTTGTTATTTGTTCGCTATTCACTATCTTCCGCCGATTATCCAGAGGGACCCCGTTGTCCCTACCGCGACCGTCATGCGTCCGGTTCCCCTACGGCCTCACGTCCCCGTGGATGCATACGCCCGGGGCCACCGAAGGATGCCGGCGCCGCCCCCTCTCATGTTCAAATTCGTGGGGATGGCGAGCTATGCTCCCACCTATTTCCTTGACCTCATGGATGACGATGTTGAGAGTGACGGCTTCCGTATCGGCGACGTGACACCTAGCCACCGTCCGTCCCAGGAGTGCGCTATGGCGGACGCTCTGGGACAGCCGCCGGTGGTAGCGGAGTCCTTGCAGACTCACACCCCTCTAGACCCTCATGCGGGGACCCTCGCGCTCACCTGAGAGCATGGCGAGGATCTACGACAATGGTGGCAGAACCAGCCGCCACCTACGCCGACACGCTCGGCGCACCACACTGCGCCCCATGCGCTTAAACCGGCGAGCGCACCCATGCACTCAGCAAATCCTAGAGGATGGAGAACCGTTATGTGTATATGCTAGAGGATGGAGAACCGTGAGTGGATGTACATGGGATGCCCAAGTCAGGCTCAAATCACCCATGAATGGATGGATAAGACCGAGAAATTCTTGGACCATGCATTTAAGGATGCTAAGGGAGCGAGAGACACGTTCTGTCCCTGCAGCGATTGTGAAAACAAGAAAATAAAAACAAGGGAAGTCATGATGAAGCATCTTTGCATGTTTGGATTTATGCCAAACTATACCCGGTGTGTGTACCATGGTGAAGCCTATCGTCCTAGAGAGGAGGTCGTGAGATGATGCTTGGAGGCATTTGATGGTGATGGCGGGGTAGAAGGATGGTTAGGTGACTATGAGGATGTGATGTTCGCTGAAAGACCTCCGGAGGTTGAGCAGGAGGATGAGGAGGAGGAGCCAGAGCCAAGCGCTAAGGCATTCTTGGCCATGTTGGAATCGGCATAGAAGTTCCTACATGAGAAGACAACGGTTTCTCAACTAAATGCCATTGGGCGCCTACTAGGGTTGAAGTCCCAGCACAACATGACTCGAGCCTGCTTCGATGCTATGATGGCAATTATTGGGGATTTGCTTCTGGAGGGTCATCATCTGCCGAGCAGCTTGTACGAGTCAACGAGACTCCTTCGGGCACTGAAGATGTCATATGAGCAGATACATTGTTGTCCAAAGGGGTGCGTCCTATTTAGGAAAGATCACAAGGATGCAAAGTACTGTCCAAAGTGTAAATCCTCTAGGTATGTGGAGGTAGACAAAGGTAGACAAAGTGTAAATCTTCTGAGATTAACTATGCCTAATTTGATCTTATGATGGCTTGTAGGTGATTCCAAACTGGTATGCCACCCACCCCGATTGCTGGGCTGCTATAGTGGACAAATGGTTGGACGCGGACTGGCAGAGGGCGCACCAAGAGAAAAGCGAGCACCGTATGATGATGCCAGGTGTACCTCACCATCAGGGCAGCGCTAGCCTCAGCAAGTATGCGAAGACATATGTAAGTCTCCACCATTTGTCTTATCTAGCCGCGCTCAGTTTTGCATTATTTCTTACCACATGTTGTTGTCTTTCTCGCAGTCGGCGGCGCACGGTGGCCAGCCAATTGGCCAACTCACGGCGTATGCTCTGGCCCACATGGGCCCAGCAAAGTCCAACATCGAGTACAACCTGGTTGCAGGCCCAGAGGCGTACACCAACTCAAGCGTCCACACCCGCCTCACTTCTTACACGGAGGCGCCAAGGTCAGTCCACGGGCCCGACTACAATCCAAGGACCGAGGAGCGCCTTGATCCTAAGCTCGTGATGAGGGTGGAAGAAGGCAAGAAGCATGGGCATTTCTGGATTGGTGACGGCATCCTCGACATGGGCTCTACTCCTCCTCTCCAGCGCCTCCGAGCAGCGAGCACGAGCTCTAGCGTGCCCATAAGGCAACGGCCATCATCGGTGGCGGCACTCTAGGTAAGTATTCCAGTTTCATTCATCGTTCTTTGTCATTTACATTCCTTAGCTATGCATTATTGAAACATTGGTGTCAAATGTTGCAGGCCGAGCTGCAGCAACTTCGGTCCCAACAGGAGGCCCAGCTGGCTGAGCGGGAGGCCGAGCGTCAGAGGCTTCAAGCTTTGGAGGCCCAGCAAGCAGGTTTGCTCTAGTTCGTGCAACAACTTGGGCTGCAACAAGGTTGGGAGATCCTAGCCAACCTGCTTGCACCACCACCACCACCACCACCACCACATCGTCCAGATTCTACTCCAGTGAGTATGAGTACGGATGCTTTACTTTCTATGCTCATGCTTAGTGTCAAACCTAGTGATGGCCTTCGTGCCAGATTTGTTGATGTGTGGGCCTTTGTGCCGACGTTTTTTTTGTAGGTTTTGGAAACCTCCCCGTGCAGGGGAGGTGCTGCCAAAATTTTCAACTTTTCTTTAAACTGCTTACATTTTTATCTTGTCACTCACATGCAATCTCTTCTCTTTTGTGCAGCATCAATCGGGGGCGGCGTCGAACCATCTCGGAGGGTCACCGGCATCGCAAGTTGGGGCATCGCAACCCTCACATTCACCGTGAGCCGCTTCCAGAGTCGGTTTTATGTAGGCATGCCTTTATGTATTGAACTTGTGAACTTTGAACATGTGGTTTGTAATATATTGTGGATTTCGGACATAACTGGTCGTTTGTGATATATATATATGTGGTTTCTGATATATTGTGTTGAATTGTGGTTTCTAATATATATATATATGCACTGTTGTTTACATGGAAAAGCAAAAAAACAAAAAATTTTTTTGCTGTGGCTTTGCCGAGTGCAATGACCATTGCACTCGGCAAAGCTAGGAAAATAGCAGCAACAATTTTCCAGATTTGCCGAGTGCAATGGCCATTGCACTCGGCAATGAAAGTTAAAAAAAATGCTTTGCCGAGTGCCTTGGCAGTGGCAATCGGCAAAGAAAATTTAAAAAAAAAATAAAAACAGGCTTTGCCGAGTGCCTCGGCGCTATGGCACTCGGTAAAGAATGGCTGTTGCACTCGATAAAGAAATTAAAAAAAATTTAAGATGGCGTGAGCCTTCGGCCAACGGCCGTTAATCCTTTGCCGAGTGCCAGCTTGACACTCGGCAAAGCCTTTGCCGAGTGCCCGAGATTTGGCACTCGGCAAAGCAGGCTTTACCGTGAAAAGGTTCGACGGAGCCTCTTTGCCGAGTGCATGGGGCACTCGGCAAAGCGTGTGGCTGCTGTAGTGTGGTGCGCCATCGCATGTGGAGATATGTGAGTTTTAGGCATTCGATGTCGCAACTTGCTCGAAACCTTCTCAAATTTTTATCATAGCCTCCACATGCGATCACATGACACCTCGAGAAGTTTCGTGAACTTCAGACTTCATTTGCATTTTCTATAATTTAAATACACTCCGACCACAAGCGGGTTGTCATGTTTGGCGAACAAGGCGTTCAAAATTTTGGATGAGTTCCTGCATACGGCTTCAAAATACACTCTGCAACATGACTATCATTTTTTGAATGGCTACATTTCATTATTTCATGCATTAGTTCAAATTTACTTTTTCGGAAAAAATGCAAGTAAACAAAATTAATTCAAGAAATATAGCAAAAAGTTATAAAAAGGTCCTAAATTTTAACATGTGCTTGTAAACAATAGATAAGGTCTACAAAAAAAAAATTGAAATCAAAATAAAAAAAAAACAAAAATACTTTGCCGAGTGCCATGCCTGACACTCGGCAAACAGGGCCTTTGCCGAGTGCCAGGCCGCAGCACTCGGCAAAGGGCCTCTTCACCGAGTGTCAGGTTAAGCGCTCGGTAAACATTTTTTTTAATGATGGTAACGGCGTGGGCGGGGTAGGCGGGCAACTGACGGGCATTTTGCCGAGTGCGCTCTTTGCCGAGTGTTGCGCTCGGCAAAGAGTGCCTTTGCCGAGTGGCGTGCTTTGCCGAGCGCCGGGCACGCTGCGGCACTCGGCAAAGCCACTCTTTGCCGAGTGCAACACTCGGCAAAGAGTGGCTTTGCCAAGTGCCCTATTTTCAACACTCGGCAAAGCATGCGGCACTCGACAAATTTTGCTTCTCCCATAGTGCGGCGCGTCACGCCGGAGCTTGCGAGGATCTACCGCGACGTGCGCAGCTTCGTCGACGGTGTGTGTAACTGCTACACGCTCCGGTCCCTCGCGGTGGGGCTCAAGTACCTCCTCCGTGCTAGTTTCATGTACGGCAACTACGACGGCCTCAACCAGCCGCCCGTCTTCGACCTCTACATAGGCATCAACCTGTGGAAGACGGTGAACGTGTTGGACCCGCCGGAGGCCCGAGTCGTCGCGGAGGCCATCGTTGTCATGCCGGACGACTTCATCTAGGTTTGCCTGGTGAACACCGGCTCTAGGACGCCGTTCATCTCCGGGCAGGAGCTGAGGCCTCTCAAGAGCTCCATCTACCTGCAAGTGAACGTGACATAGGGACTGGTCCTGCTAGGCAGGCGCAACTTTGGACCGACTGCTAGCAAGTCAAAAGGTCAACCACATGCCCGGGCCCAGTCCCTGTCATGACTCGTTTGCGTGTGTTTCGTGACTTAGTCGTGTAATTTAGGAGGGGCAACCAAACACAACCTTAGTCGTGTAATTTACGTCCACTGGCCGGACATGATGTGAGTGCTAGCGTGGCTGTGGCCAGTCCCTTGTTTATATTATTTTGCTAGCTACTCCATCATGCATGCACGTGTTGAAACATCGGTTTCTAACAAGGGTGAGAAGTGGGCGGAGGCCTTCGTCTTAGGTCGGGGTCTCCACCCGAGATGGGCGGAGGCCGGCCTCCGCCTAAGATGGGCGGAGGTCCCTGAACGCAGCGCATTCCTGTCGGACAAAATCCTCTGTCAAAGACTCTAGACAGAAGGTCGCTAAACGAGGGATTCAGTAGGCTGTGGCAAAGTGGGAGTAAGAAAGGGGCAGAGGCCTTCGACTTTGGCTGAGGCTCCGGTCTCTAGCTTTGGCAGAGGCACTGCCCGAAAGAGAGAATGAGGATCAAATACAGACTCACAAGAACTAGGGTTTCATTAATTCATTCACCAGCCTCCCGCTCACAGTTACAAGTGTTCCCTATTTATAGGGCTCAACTACCACTTTACAGAGTTTACAACAGTGCCCCTCAACTGCTACGGTACATTCTAGGAATATTCCAGCCCTAGTGTCTAACCTCAGGGGTGTTCTCATCACAACATCTCGCGATGTCTTCACCTTGGGCCTAAGCCGACGCCCACTAGAGGCCCATCAACTGACCTCATGTATGCCTTGCTGACTTGATCGTCCCTTGATGGGCCTCCGCCGTCTTAGGGAGAGCCTCCGCCGTCCTGGGGAGAAGCCTCCACCGGCTAGGCCTCCGCCGGCCTAGGGAGAGCCTTCGCCGTCCAGGCCTCCGCCGGCCTAGGGAGAGCCTTCGCCGTCTAGGCCTCCGCCGTCTTGGGGAGAGCCTCCGCCGGCTAGGCCTCCGCCGTCCTAGGGAGAGCCTCCGCCGGCTAGGCCTCTGCCGTCTTGGGGAGAGCCTCCGTCGTCCAGGCCTCCGCCGTCTTGGAGAGAGCCTCCGCCATTATTCCTTCATTAGGCCTCTTCAAGGGGGAGTTGGCCCATACTCCGTATGGGCTCCCCCAACAGTAGCCCCTCAGCTACTAGGTTATGGACGGTACTACATGACCTGGTAGATGTTCATACAAGAAGAGGCACTATACAACCCAGATCTTGGTTGCGAGGATTGCCCTCCGCAACCCATACATGCGCGCCTCACTAAAAACTCCATCCCAAAAACCCCATGGGAAAAAAGGGCATGGAGAAAAGAGCACGCGCATGACTCTAACCTAAACACACACTAATTCCTTAGGCTTTTAGCTCTGGGTGCCTTTATCTTCCAGATTTCTTCATTTATGGCCTTCGGCTCCTTCTGCTGCTTCTATAGCATGGTTCATCGGCTTCGCTCAGTGCTCTGGTCTCCATTTCTAGGACCTTCATGATGCGTAGGTCTATATCCTTGAGACCTTTGCTTCTGATGCCTTTTTGGCGCGCATGTGTGTCTCCAAGGCCTGATGTATGGGCCTTCGTCTCCATGTCTTCTCGGTGCAGGGGTCTTCAACCGCCTTCGGGTCTTCCGCCTCTAGTATCACCTCGGCGTGCGGGTCTCCGCCTCCGAGGTCTTCCCAGGTCTTCATCTTCGTGGTCTTTGCCTCTAGTACCTTCACGATGCACAGGCCTTTGCTTCCAAAGCCCCTGCAGGTATTCATCTCCGAGGTCTTCACCTCTGAGTCTGGTATCGTCTTGGCGTGCTGACCTCCGTAGAGCTTTCGACTTTTCTTCGGGCGGAGGTCTTCATCTCTGATCCCTCTTTGGGCGGAGATCTTCATCTTTGATCCTTCTTCGGGTGGAGGTCTTCGATTTTTCTTCGGGCGGAGGTCTTCATCTCTGATCCCTCTTTGGGCGGAGGTCTTCAAATAAATCTTCGCTCACGAGCGCCAGACAAAAGACCTCACGCTCCTAAGTGGTTGGTCCTCTAGTGCACTCCCCTAGCCCCTCTTGGCTGGCGTTCGTGGCCAAATTTTAGCCACGATTGGTGTAGTCGACGTAGTCATAGTAGTGGAAGTAGGTGTTTAGAACCAAGTTTGCCGATGTAGACGTGGGTAGAGGTGTTGTAGAACTTGGTGTCGAAGGTGTCGACAGAGGTTCTTGAGCCATATTGCAAAAGTTGTTTGACAGAGGCGATGTTGTTGTACACGATGAAGGTGTCGATGAAGCCCCTCATGCCGTTGCATTGGCGGAGGCTAGTTATCATGGTTTTGCCGAAGGTCCTCCTGCAAAGCTGCTTGGCGAAGGCCCTCCTAAGAAAAAGGTGTTTTGGCGGAGGCGATGTTGGTGGAGTTACCGAAGATGGTAGTGGAGCCCCTCATGCCGAAGAGCTTGGCGAAGGCAATGCCGACATAGAAGCCGACGCCGTGTGTCGAAGGCCTGAGAAGTCGTAAAAATGCAACTGAGTTGATCTCCTGCATTTTTAGGGACTTAGGTTGGGCATTATAGCTTCGTCGAATATCGACTTGCTTTGCAAGTCTTTCGACACCCGGAAAGGCACTGGCTTTCCCACTAGCTGCAAAAGATGGTTAGTCATTTATATGATACGTGAAGGTAGCATGAGAGCCTTAGCTTCGTGACCTGGTGCCCGTGTTGGTTCAGGACTTCTTCTAGGATTTGATGCGTAGAGTCACGGCACCTGTGCATTCTTGGCACGACAGCCTTAGCTTTGTGACCTGGTGCCTGTGTTGTTTCGGGACTTCTTCCAGGATTTTGATGCATAGAGTCATGGGGCCCGTGTATTCTCGGCACGACAGCCTTAGCTGCGTGACCTGGTGCCCGTGTTGTTTTGGGACTTCTTCCAGGATTTTGATGCATAGAGTCATGGCGCCCGTGCATTCTCAGGGCTTCTTCCAGGTGGCCCGGGCCATGCATTGCAATGTACTTATGTAATGTATGTATGAGAATGAAAGCATTTGCGCAAACATATTTAAAAGGTGTAAAGTTATTATGCATGCTGCAAGAATGTCGGTTAAGTTTGAATGAAAGGCAAGCTATGCATATAAGAAATAATGTCCTCAAATGAGAGGGTAATAGTTTTAGATGGCTAGCGAAGGCTGTCATTTGAGGACCTGCACGGGCACATATAAGATTCATAGCAGTGACTATAGTAAGGATTAGTTCCCTGTGAAGGTTAGCTCAAATATTTGATTGATATAGATATTATGAAGATCTTCAAAGAATTTAGTCAGTATATCCTGCAAAAAAGAGGAAAACATGTTAGTGTTTGTGGGTTCGAAGGGTGGTTGGATGTCGAAGGTCAATTTTTAATGGAGGTCTCCGACTGGAAGGTTGTTAATAGACGAAGGCTGTAGAGTGACGAAGGCTACCAACTAATGAAGTTCAATGAGTGACGAAGACCAATAAGTGACGAAGGCTGCTGAAAACCAATGATAGATGAAGTCCACTGATTGATGAACGAAGACCATGACTGACGGAGGCTCAAACTGATGAAGGCCAAAGACTGGTAGAGTTTGCTCACTGTCGAAGGCCTATGACTGATGGAGGCTGCCTAAAACCAATAATATATGAAGTCCACTAACTCATGAAGACCATGACTGTCGAAGGCTCAAACTGACGAAGGCGAAAGACTGACGAAGGTTGCTGACTGGTGAAGGTCAATACATGTCGAAGACTATGGAGAACCAATGATAAGTTGCACTGACATATAATGAAGACCAGTCTCCGCCTAAGACGGGCGGAGGTTGTTGGCTGTAGAATACCACTTACTGGAGAAGGCCATTTGTAGATGAATATTCACTGACTCATAGAGGATCACTGAGTTATCTGATAAGTGTTGAATATTCCATGAGAACCACTGACTGGCGGAGGTTATTGACTGATTCATATAACTGTTGGACAGATATTTGACGAAGGCTGAGTACTTAATGAGAACCGTTGGCTGATGAGGAGTACCGACTGATTTGTCTTGAGGAGGTGCAAACACGCATATAACAAATGAAATATATTCTAAGGGGGGTTAGCTTGGGAGGATAAGAGATACTTACAGCGCTGGTGACCTGCATGTTATTGAAAAAAAGATTTGACAACATTTGAAAGTTGTTTTAAGTTAGCCGGGTCGGGGCCAAGCGTGTATAGCCACTCAGGCCATGCTTTTGATGCAGCGAAGGCCACAACAAGTTTTTTGGTCACATTGGTGACAAGTTGTACATGAAGGTTGGTTTACGAAATTTGCCTCGAGAGGCAACGGTTAGACCAAGAATGTGTAAAAATAAATGACAAGGGCAAAATTTGTTAGGATTATAAGCTGATGAAAAGTATTCTCTTATGCTATTTTGATACCTTTGGTGTGGTAGATCTCATATCGTGGACGGAGTTGTTCCGGAGTCGTGGCGAAGGGCGCAGCCTCCGCGTGGGCGGCAGGACGATCGCGAGGACCGTCAGCAGTCGATGCCGGTGGAGTGAGCATGGCTGGAGTTGACTTGCTCTGGAATTGCAGCAAAGGATGCAGCCTCCGCACTGGCACGGTGAGCGATAGGCCGGAGGACGGCCGCCATCTCTTGTTCGCAAGTCGCGGCGAAGGATGAACTATCCGTGCGTGCACGGTTTGTGTGGAGTCTAGGAGCAGGGGTTCGTGGTGGAGGCTTTCCTTTCTGCGTTTGTCTAGCCTTTGACTAATGCAGTGTCACGGACCTGGCCTCTGCATATTTTTCGAAAGATCACGGTACCTGTGCACGCATAGATCAAAAAATCTTGCAAGGTTCTTGTTAGCATGTGGGTATACCACCCCGGCGGCCGATGAAGTGAGCGACAGATCAGGGCCAGAGTTGTCCGGGGGTAACGGCGAAGGACTTAGAGCCTCCGCGTGGGCACGGTCAGCGCGGGGCCGCGTCGAAGGATGACAGCCACCATCCAAGCATCAGCCGGTGCCGGTGGAGTGAGCGGCGGAACGTGGCTGGATCGTAGTCGCCGTGAAGGATGCAGCCTCCGCATGGGCACGGGCACGGTCGGCGCTAGGCTGACGTCGGAGGTCGGAGGCCCTGCATTTGCTCAACCAAAAGACTTGTGCACCTAACGGTTACTGTAGCTTCGAAGCTGACGCCAGAGCAATACTTGAGCTTTGGACGTTGCTTGTTGGAGCTTTTCCTAGGAAGCTTGCCTACAACAATTCTGCTGCTTTGCCATTATAGACAAAGGTTAGTGAATCATTGCATATTTTAATGCATCTAGGTGCAACATGACTATAAGCGGAGTAGGTGTGTGCAGAGTAACGGTGAAACAATAATTACTTGGACGGCTAGATCTGGGTATGTATTCATGACTTATCTGAACTGCAGTAGGCTGAAGCCTTTGTGCGAGGGCTGTACACCACGAGGCTGTCGAAGGCTATCAGATAGAGACCGAAGGCTTGGTGCGAAGGCTCGACATCCGGAGGTCTTTCGGGGATTTTTTAAGTTGGCGGCCGAACAGAGTTCCAACTCTCAACTCAGAGAAAAGTTTTCGATGGTTCCAACTCGTAACTCTCAAAATATTTCGTGCCGAGCACGGTGGGCACCACTGTTGAAACATCGGTTTCTAACAAGGGTGAGAAGTGGGCGGAGGCCTTCGTCTTAGGTTGGGGTCTCCACCCGAGATGGGCGGAGGCCGGCCTCCGCCTAAGATGGGCGGAGGTCCCTGAACGCAGCGCACTCCTGTCGGACAAAATCCTCTGTCGGAGACTCCAGATAGAAGGTCGCTAAACGAGGGATTCAGTAGGCTATGGCAAAGTGGGAGTAAGAAAGGGGCGGAGGCCTTCGACTTTGGCCGAGGCTCCGGTCTCTAGCTTTGGCAGAGGCACTGCCCGAAAGAGAGAATGAGGATCAAATACAGACTCACAAGAACTAGGGTTTCATTAATTCATTCACCAGCCTCCCGCTCACAGTTACAAGTGTTCCCTATTTATAGGGCTCAACTACCACTTTACAGAGTTTATAACAGTGCCCCTCAACTGCTACGGTACATTCCAGGAATATTTCAGCCCTAGTGTCTAACCTCAGGGGTGTTCTCATCACAACGTCTCGCGATGTCTTCACCTTGGGCCTAAGCCGACGCCCACTAGAGGCCCATCAACTGACCTCACGTATGCCTTGCTGACTTGATCGTTCCTTGATGGGCCTCCGCCGTCTTGGGGAGAGCCTCCGCCGTCCTAGGGAGAAGCCTCCGCCGGCTAGGCCTCCGCCGGCCTAGGGAGAGCCTCCGCCGTCCTGGCCTCCGCCGTCCTAGGAAGAGCCTCCGCCGGCTAGGCCTCTGCTGTCTTGGGGAGGGCCTCCGCCGTCCAGGCCTCCGCCGTCTTGGGGAGAGCCTCCGCCATTATTCCTTCATCAGGCCTCTTCGAGGGGGAGTTGGCCCATACTCCGTATGGGCTCCCCCAACAGCACGCATGTCCAAGCCTTGAATATAGAGAAGCCAACAGTTATACTATCTGGGCATCTGGCTCCAGTGAGAATAGAATAGGTGGTGGCAAGGCAATGAGGCAATCAAAGCTGGGAGCACAGGCGGCAAGGCCGTGGTTGTTACTCCTCTGCCTCGCGCTCACGTGAGCTACCACCGCCACTGAGACCGGTGGTTTCATCAGCATCGACTGTGGCTTCCCGAGGACGACGAGCTACGTTGACGACACCACCACGCTGTCGTACGCCCTAGACGCCGCATTCACCGACGACGCCGGCGACAACTACAACATCTCCGCTGTGCACGTCACGCCGGAGCTTGCGAGGATCTACCGCGACGTGCGCAGCTTCGTCGACGGCGCGCGTAACTGCTACACGCTCCGGTCCCTCATGGTGGGGCTCAAGTACGTCCTCCGCGCCAGCTTCATGTACGGCAACTACGACGGCCTCAACCGGCCGCCCGTCTTCGACCTCTACATAGGCGTCAACCTATGGAAGACGGTGAACGTGTCGGACCCGCCGGACGCCCAAGTCGTCACGGAGGCCATCGTTGTCGTGCCGGACGACTTCGTCCAGGTTTGCCTGGTGAACACCGGCTCCGGGACGCCGTTCATCTCCGGGCTGGAGCTGAGGCCTCTCAAGAGCTCCATCTACCCGCAAGTGAACCTGACACAGGGACTGGTCCTGGAAGGCAGGCGCAACTTTGGCCCGACTGATAGTACAGACATTGTTAGGTGAGCATATTACACAACTTCGGTCACTTCACCCGGAGATTTATATGCTAGAGTATTTATTATTAAGCAAGGGGCTTAATTCTTGCTACATCCTCTTCTTAAAGTATGTTGAGTTCCGAGGATAATAGGATTTTTTTCCGTGGTATGGAGTAGTTGTCATTAACCTCATAATCCATAGTGGAACACCTGCTAAGAATTGAGTCATCAAGGTTCTAGATCCACTAGAAGTATCATTCTATACTTCTGGGATTGGCGAGTTTCAAACCAAGCGTGAAGCTAGGCTTCCCAACAAAAACCCAATCAGGAAGGTCTCCTACATCGGATAGTCTAAGTACCGGCAAACACCAAGAGTATTAAATATTCGATCTTTACTTGTTCAAACTCCAAGCGAATAGCACAAAGATGCACATTAAGTTCACTCACAAACACTCCTCTTGACTTGAAATGTCCTCAACCCTTCACTAAGCCTTTTAATATGTGTGTAACTATCTGTGCACAAAGAGCTAAAACCAGCCAAAGAACACAGACAAACTGGATATATAGAGCTCCATGGTGAGATCCTAGACGCTGAAAAAAAGCCTTGCTAAAAAATCATTATCGAATGATAATTGTGTCTCACTAAAGGACATCAAATCATCTGGGTGGCTCCGCTCTTCCAATTCTCCAAAAATCACTACCAAATATGCTTGGATATTCTACACCGGATGATAAGTCGTCACCACTAAGGTACACTAATGGATCATAAGATGCACACTAAAGAGCTATTGGACCCACGAAAGTGCAATAGAATCATACTGTGCACTCTAGTAACGAGCATGTCCAAATTGATAAAGGCCCTACACAGTATCACCGGATTATCCACCTGTCCACACAAGATCCATTGATGTATCATCCAGTGGATGACACTGACTAACACATAGTATTGCAGCAGCAGATCCTGTAGCCTGGATTAACGGATCCGATGACCTTCTAACCTGAAATCTGGCTCTGTTTAAAGTTCGATCTCATCTAATTCAACTTCTTTGAAATCCTTGATTTCTTTATCTATTGGAGCCACTCATGATTGAACTTCCTAGGAGTTTCTCACATATGTGCATCAAAGTGTTCTTGACTCTAACTTTAATGAAGTTACTACTCTTAATAGAGTATGGCCAAAGATAACCAAAAGCCATAACGCTATTAAGCCTCAGTACTACTCCCAACACCAAGTGAAACTACCTTGCCCTTAGCCTTCACAAATAACCTTCATTGCCGAATCTAATCTATGGGAGCCACGATAACCATGTGGCCTCAATGTGACTAAACTTTCTCATCAATCCTGTAAAACAAAGTTAGCCACATACCCTTGCGCTCATCAATCACTGAAACCCAAAATGGGGACCCTCGATGCATTCAATCTCATTGTAGATGTTGTGACATGAGTAGAACCAATGAGTAGCTCATGCATACGGTTGTTCTTTTCATCTCACCAAGTAGCCAAGGTCGAGGTCATGTGGTCAGGCCATGGAGGAAGGCATGGGTCAAAGCATCAACAGAAACACACGAGTACACATAATCACTAGCTTCTAGCCGACGATCGACATAGGACGATGAAGCTGATCAAATGGTGAAGGTAGACGGGGTTGCTCACACATGCTAGCATTTAGCAGCCACATTGGAGACAATGTCCTAAGGTGGCAGCAATATGCACATAATCCAACCTGTAGGCCAACGTAACGAGGACTAGAAGGCATGGGTGGTGTCAGCCTTGATAGGCAATGACCATGAAGATAGCTTGACCACTAGTAGTGTTATTGCTTCCTAGGTGTCGGGTTCATAAACCCGGGGTCCTTCATGGACCGGCTTTCCAACAAAAGGATCGGCCCAGAAGACAACGTTGCGAACGACGTGCAACTCCTGGCTGGCCCAAATACCTAGACGATAGGCTAGAAGGGCGATCCAATCTCCAACCAGAAGGCCTGGCCAAGGAGGAATGACACCCGCTTCCGACTCTAGCCCACCTCTCCGACCGGAGCGCTCGCTTCGGTCACTAGCCTGCCTCCGGACGACCTCTCTGACTGGAAGGCCTGGCCAAAACACCACTTCCGACTCCGACCTGCTTCTCCGACCAGGAATACACCGAACCCCTGCTTACAGCTCCTCTTCGACTGGCGCAATCAGAGCCGACTGGGACCAACCGACCGGGGACGCCCGCTCGGTAAGGACCAGGAAACGGACGGAGAAAGTAAGGTAGGGAACTTAAGTCAACCGCAATACCAAGGACCGTACCCTGTGCACCTGCTGGACAGTACCCTGCGACCTCCCTGGCATGATAGAACCCAAGCAGTGTTGTAGGCGCTGACTTTTTTTTCTATAGTGTTGTGGGCACCATCAACTCCTATACCAGACAAACACGGTAAGGCTCCCCCCACGTGCCTCTAGGCATCAATAGTGTTGTGGGCGCCGGCATTTACCGTGCCAGGTGAACATGGTAAAACCCCTTGTATGCCTCTAGGTATCAACAGTGAGGCAGGCACCGACATCTGTCATACCAGAAGACGACGACGCAACCCCCCATGTGCATCTGACATTAAACAGTATTGTGGGCGCCTACCATCATCTAGTACCTGCTAGCGTGGATAGCAAGACTTAGCTACATACGTACTCTGTCCCTCTCACTTGTAAAGCCATCCCCTTCATCTATAAAAGGGGACGCGCTCTCTCCCAACAAGGAGATCGATCAGTTCACTTACGTTGATTCACCCTCTATAACTTTAGATACTCTAAAGTTATACCGAGCACACGTTCGAACACTTAGCACATAGCGGGGCTCCCATCACCCTCGGCCCTTCAGACCAGAGTCCGACCAGACCTCTTATACCCCCCATCTTTCCCCCTTCTGTTTGTAACCCACAACAAACTTCGAGCACCTAGGCTCAGAAATAAGTCACTGACCGACTCAAACTGGACGTAGGGCACGTTGCCTGAACCAGTATAAACCCCTCATTGAGTGCTAGGCCACCTCCAATC